>NC_142532.1:3127700-3385200 GCF_964205215.1 Stylophora pistillata | reverse complement strand
CGCTTTGTATTTTACGCTGACCAGTATGACCACGGTCGGATTTGGTAACGTGGCGGCAAATACGAATGGAGAAAAAGTGTTTGCTGTTGTTACAATGCTAATTGGAGGTTAGTTGTAAGTATAATAGTATACATCATGAAAACGAGGCAAGCGTGGGGAACGAAAAGCGTTAGAAAGGAGCAAGGATTACATTCCCTTTGTTTACTTCCTTTACCCACCCGTCTTTTTCTCGTCACTACTAATCGAGAGACGGGAATATACGACTTCCGCGAGCAAGCGCTACCTGTGAAATAGAAGGAGGTTAATTATCCACTTATTTGTATAGGTAATCATAATATACTATTTCGAATCATTTTGGAATGAAAACGCACCGCACGAGTCCGTGTAACTTTTTCAAAGGCTAAGATATCGTACAAGTTCGTAAGGCGAGCAAAGTTTGTAGTCTTTGAAAAAGTTAGACTGCTTCTAGGTAACAGACAGTTTATTTTCAACGTTTTGCATTCAATTTCAACCTTACGCGCTATAGTTTGCAATTGACGTGCTCGCAACCAATAGAAAAACTGAAATGTTGTTTGCATGTTATAGCTAACATTCTGAGAAGCATTCAAAAGCCGATGATGCCTCGCGAGCAGAAAACTGCATTCAAGTTCTAAAAGCAATATATTTATGGTTTGAACAAACTGGATGGGGATTAAAATCGAATGACTGAAAACTAGTGAACTTAGAGACCACGCGTAGTGGCTGTATTTCTCTTTTGCGTTAAGATTGCCCACCGTACGACGTGAAAACTTTAAACCCTCAGCTGTAATTAATCATAGATAAACGATAACCCCTTTATATTTTTTTCAGCATTGATGCATGCCGCCATATTTGGAAATGTAGCCGCTATCATTCAAAAGCTCTACGCCAATCGAGTTCGTTACCATTCCCGCGCGAACGAAATCAAACAGTTCATCCGAGTTCACAGAATTGATCAAGATTTAGCCAATAGGCTTGAAGATTATTTTCACACCACGTGGTCTCTTTCCGGAGGTGTCGATACCAGCGAGGTATGTAAAGAATGTTAAAAAACCTAGAGCAGTTATCAAGTCATATCCTCGTTTCATTCTCGTGTGTGGATAAAAAGTTTGGTTTAAATTTATTTTCTTTGTAAAAATTCAATTGCAGAAAGTGTTAAACAAAGCTAATTTTATAAATGCTGCTTCTAAAATTAAGCAACAAAACCAAAATCGCTATAATGATTATAAGTTTTTCAAGGTCGATCACATGTGTTATATCTTCATGCGATTAAGAGCATAGCTGACAATTTCTAGCCTGTTCCAGACATATAGCAAGTAAAACGAAGCGCTATGGTAAACGGTGAAATTATAGCGGAGGTAGGAAGAAACGAAAGAGGCTTGGGTCGAGTTTGGGTCCACGTGACCCGAGCCAAACCTCTCGTTTTTCGCTCTGCCGCTAATTATCGCGCCGTTTACTATTTCGCACGGATTTTGCACCGTTATACTTGCTGCCTGATGCCTCTGCTTTTCGTTGTTCACGTTTGTACTCTCTTTTTCAACTCAATATCTCTTTTGAGAAAAAAAAAGTACTTTTTGATTTTCTGCTGATTCTTCTCAGATTCTCACCACGTTTCCGGAAGAACTTCAGTCAGACGTGTGCATGCATCTGTACAAAGGCCTATTAGAGCTCAGCCCTTTTAACCAGGCCCCGCGCGGCTGTCTTAAAATGCTCTCGCCCCAGGTCCGTACCGTTTATGTTGGGCCAGGCGAGGTGCTTTTGGCTCAAAATGATGTCATCAACGCCATTTATTACATTGCTAACGGGTCAATGGAGGTGTTACAAGGAGAATCTGTGGCAGCCATTCTGGGTAAGTGTGACGATGCTTTACATAAATGCTGCTAGTAGATACACGAAAACGCTACTAAATGTCGATTAGCAAAGTGTTAAGAACTTTGTGAACAAAAGGCACACCAAAGAAACAAGCCAAGCCAATTCTACACGATTATAACCCTCTTACCAACATGTTTTCGTCATTTAGGAAAAGGAGATGTTTTTGGCGAGGACATTTCACGGAGAACTCCCGCCAAGAGAGCTAATGGTGACGTCAGGGCCCTGACGTATTGTGACGTGTACTTTATCACGCGTGAACGCTTGCAGAATGTTCTGCACTTTTACCAAGACTTCGCTTTTAAGTTCTCCGATCATCTTGAGCTTACGTACGACCTGGGAGCTAGTGAGGTAATGGTTGAATAAAATTTTTCCTTCTAAAAACCAACTGCAAGTTAGTAGCGTACGTTTCCCCGCTTGTTAAGCAGTTTGTTTGATTATGATCTAAGTTTTGATTGGCTCCCTTTGATTGAATAAATTGTTCTGATCGGATGCTGCGATAGATTTGGTTTTGGTTTTTGAGCAATTTTCAATTGAGTGTCGAAAGTAATCTGTGATTGGTCCAGAAGACTTGCGCCACTCTCTCGACCAATCAGATGCAAAACTGATGCCAATCGCCCGCGTTTTCCCGCGCTTTGCGCAGTTCACTTGTTTTTAACTTTGAGTTCTCATTGGCTCTTCGGGTCATTTTCTTTTCTTCTGATTGGCCGTTGTAACTACTTTGGTTTTGTTTTTTACGACACTGAATCGAAAAGCGCTCAAAAATGCAAACTACGTTGCGGGTCAAGCGACATCGATCTGGGTTTAGGTGGAAAAAGGTTTGCGCGTAAGAAATGTGCTAATAATGAAAAATATCACTGACGTTTTGTTCGAGACTAATTCTTAAGGACCAGCCATTCTTTATCACAGGGCGGGGGGAGGTCGGAGAATTTTGAGGGGATCACATGGTTTTCGTCGGGAACGGAGTGGAGATGAGTAGTCTCTCCCTATAGAGGGACTAATGAGGGGGATCATGAGAAAACTACAGAGCCTTAGGAAAGGATCAGGTGAATTTTATTTTGACACAACCAAAATCCTCCACATGCCCCTCACCGCCCCCATTCCAGGCGTTAAACAATAACTGTTCCCTTAATTTTCTGATACTCTTTTGCTCCGTTTAATCCACATGAATTGTCTCGCATCATGCTGAAAATTCCTTGCAGTTCATTGTTCAACACTCTTGTACAAGTTTTAGCTGAGTGTTTGGGTGCGACACAGATCCTTGTAATTTTGAATCTTCATCGACTTTACAATGATGCGATTTCTTGTTTAATGCCTACAGAGAGATATCTGGCGAAGGGGAGGCTTGGACTCAATTTCAGAAGATGAAGAAGAGGACGACGAAGAAACGGAGACCAACTCCCTTGATGGCATGTTTAATCACGTGAACCACACCAATCATTCAAAAAATTCCTTTAGCAACGCAACACGGTTCAATAGGAGGCCTGGAAACAAACTGAATCTGTACAGAAAACCTAATCACTTAAAGCTTTCGGATTCATGGACTGGACTAATGAAAAATAACTCGACGGAATTGAAAAACCGATCAAATCACGTTGAAAAACAGCCATTATGTGTTTCATCCCCTGAGGACGAAAAGTCAAGACCTCAATCTCCGCGATCACTTGTACGACAGCTCGCCGTGGACGTAAATACGGGCTCAAAGAAAAGTAATGCATTGGACTCTTCTCCTGAGGAGAAATCTTCAAGTGAACCGTTTACTGATCCAAGTCTTGAGTGGGATCAAGAGAACTTTTCATTGAAAAGTGATGCAAATTCACCAAATGGTGAAAAGGATGGAGGCGAGAGCCTCGAAATGAAGAAACTAGTTACAAACAATTCGACCAGTTTGATAGAAGAAATTGATGAAGAGGGAGAAAATGATGAACGTGAGAAACTCCTTTTGCGACACTCGTTCTCTGAAGATGAATGCATCGATGCCAATTCACAGGCCAGTGATTCGCCTGTGTTGTCAAAAAAATGCAGCCAAAACTTTTTCACTCATCTTTCCTTGGGCTGCGAGGGGATCGACGGTTCTACATCGTTCTTAAACGGAGATCTCAATGCTGATAAAAAGAACGAAGACACTAGTAATTATTATCCAAAAAGAATAACGGAGGAAGACGACATCGATTGTTATCCAAGAAGAATAACTAGAGAGAAAGACAATCCATGCAGTTTAAATGACAGTATTGGTGATATAACGAAGGGTTTGTACGATGATGTTTTCGACAGTTCGAGTGATCTCCGTAATGGAGAAACTCTGTTAGGTTTATATGACGACGGTATTGAAGACACTGCGGGAGGCCTATATGACGATTGTCATGGTAATTGTTACACCAATTTCGATTCTACGTCTAGCATACCCAGACCTCCTCGTTATATTTTGTCACCAACCTTCAGTAGCCAAGACAGGACTTCCGGTCAAAGTACGGTTACTTCACCAGTGGAGAGTGTGCGTGGAAGTTGTAGAAGTGGTTTTTCTGAGCTCCCATTCAGAGAGAGCTTCGCAGATAGTCCAAGCAGTCCATATGGAGAACCCAAAGGATTTTCATTTTCTTCCTATTGTGAAGGCACACGAGGAAGCCGTCAAAATTCTGCTGAAAGCTCCAGAAATTCTACCCAGTCGCGTGGATTTGAAATACCAAATAGTCCGCGAAATAAACTTAAGAGCACTGTTCCTGATTTTAGGGCACCAAGTCCCTATGGCGGAAGCCTTAAAGATGGACAATCGGCTTCTCGCCCAGACCGTGGTCGAAATGGGGGCTTAAGGCGCACTTTAACTGAATTTAACTCGCCAAACAATTCCAACAGTTCTCTCAATGAGAAACCAGCACCACCAGGAAGGAGGAGGAAAGTTTCCGGGGCAATACAACCCCCTGCGATATTTGCACCGCTTGTTACGAACGTAAGCAGTCCTTATAAGGACTTTATACCACCTGTGCGGGAGTCCGCGATCACGTGTGATTGTGAGGCCACGTATGGGCATGATATAACCTGTGAAAATCGGCAGTTAAGTCCAGATAATGAAAATGATCGCTGTGAAGAAAGGAAAATCGACAATTTTGACACAGATAATTCTGAGGACAGAGGAGAGAATTTCTTCAGAAATGCTGGAGATCTGATCGCCGAGAAACAACTCAGACGCCTAAGTGGCAGAGATAGCGACAATCTATTGAAGAAAAACTTGTCCATGTCTAGATCAACTCTGTCATCTCAAGCATCGATAACGAAAAGAGACCTCGAAAGCGATCCCTCCCAGAAAATTGACGACTCATCAATTGAATGCAATTCCGTCAAAGAGATTGGCGACGACTTTGGACAAAGGTTCTTGATCTCGTCCTATTCAAACATTAATCACCGATCCAGTCTTTCTGGGGCTTATTCGACCGAGTGCATTGAAAAGGAAGAGATCCCAGAGAGCGATGAGCAGGGGCAACTGTTTCGCCCAATGCGATCCAGCTTCTCAGAACCGCACTTAAGTCTAAGAACTCCGGCGCTGGAAGGAATTGTAGAGCACAGATTTCCCGAAGAGGAGCTACAGTTGGATCAAAACAGCCTAGAAACTCAAGATACAAATACTAGAAACCTGGAGGAAATTTTTAAAGATGTGTGCAGCACCAAAGAAGCCATAGAAAAATTGGAGTTGATTTTGAGCTCATCTGAAACAGATATCCATACAGATCTCGCGGACACGAAACAGACAGTTCAAAAACTAGATAGACAGGTATTGAACCTGAATAAAGAGGTGACATCTCTTAGCAGTGACGTAAAGATGATTTTGGAACTCTTAAAAAATTTGAAGAATGGCGAATCTGTTGCTTGATACAACATTAACTGAAAATAAGAAACAATAGCGTTCATGAAAGCTTCACGAAAGGACAAATCTGCGTGTGAATAAATACATAGATTTTGCAAAAAGTCAACTAGCAGAGAACACTACCATATAACTCTGCACATTACATTATGACCAGAGTTCTTGACGTCTACAGATGGCGTCATATTCTAAACCGGGCTTCTAATCGGTCATGTGCGTATGACGTCAACTCCGCCATATTGGTGTACCTGAACAATACAAGTTGACCATATTGGTGTACAAATTCTTTAAATTCTTTGGAAGTTCAATAATCAACTATGCTGTCGGTCTCGTGGTAAATAATGACGCTGGAGGAACTTGTAAAATAACCCAAATTTTATAGATATGTATATTTTTCCACACACTCGTACATAGCATCCAACGATGATATTTTTATGTGTACCTACGAGGAGTGCAAAGCATTTAAAAAGTCTAGTTAGATTAAAATGACCAATGACTTAATACGATCATCATATCTATTATTATCCGCGAGCGGGGAAATTTGAAATATTTTGCTCTGGCTTGCGTGACCCTGCATTTCCAGCTTCCAAAAAGTCTAACCTCCACCTTCCTCCCACTCGCTCCTCTTAGAGTAAGATTTAGGAAACTTGGCATATGAATGGACAAGATTTCGGGGGCAGACTTAATCTTGTTCCGAGATCCAATCATGTAACTGAAATGTAGACCACCTAGCCATGAGAGGTCTAGATACTAGATTGGGGCAGACCCCAGCCGTAGTTCCCATCCCTTAAGTTTCCTCCCCCCCTGCATTCAATGACAATGATATAGTTTCCATAAGCGGTACCATGTCGTCGGTACTCATAAAAAGAAACTAGACTGAGTTGGAATCCTTTGGCTGCCCACGCGAGCATCCTGTGGTAAAAGAATGTTCACCTAATGCGATAACAATGAATTTCGATGGTATTCAATCGTTTCGTACCCACTGAAGACTTTTAATTTAACTAAATTTAGACGACTCGAAACCAGTTTGTGTCGGTTCGAACTCAACCTCCCGGTCGATTCGTACCCGTCCTCACATTCAGTGAAGATCATAACCAAGGATATCTCTCGAAATAACTTATGCGTGAATTCGGAAACTGATTTCGATCGCCGTTTGCGTACGTATGTCTTATTAGAAGTTTTGTTGTGTAGTATCGCTGAGTATTTTTACGAGTTGTACCGTATTTTGACGTGCCCGTAGAGCGAGTCAAAATACAAACAACGAGTAAAAATACTCAGCGATACTCTGACACAACAAAACGTCTAATAAGAGATTTATTATCTAACACTCCAAATTGTTATTTCAGTGCGGGCGAATTTCGTGGATATTTCTGGAGTACAAATATCGCGTGATATTTGTACTCGTCTCGCGCGTTATTTGTACTCCACGAAGCACAATTGGTTAATAAATAAATCTTATTGGACGTGTTGTTGTGTAGTATCGCTGAGTATTTTTACGAGTTGTGTCGTATTTTGACGAGCCCGTAGCGCGAGTCAAAATACAAATAACGAGTAAAAATACTCAGCGATACTACACAACAAAACGTCTAATAAGTTATTTATTATCAAACACGCCAAACTGTTGTTTCTGCGGGCGAATTTCGCGGATATTTATTTACGGGGAGTGCGTGACAGAAGTATGCGAAGCGGAACGGAATTGGCGCGTTGTTGTGCTGTTTCTATTTTCTTCATTAAATGAAGAAATTTTCTGGTCGTCAAGCTGTTTTTCTTCGTTCGATTCATCAAATGAACTTGGATCTATATTTGCCAGCCATTCAGACTCTTCGTCGTCGGAAATATGATTGAAATTGTCCGTCACTTTTTTTTTTCCGTAACTACAATCCAATTCTTCGCTTGCGCGATGCGAGAAAACCAGTTTAACCGGTACTACAATAGACGAGTACAAATACCGCGTGACATTTGTACTCGTCTATGGCGTTATTCGTACTCGTCTAGGTGTAGTTGGATAAGAAGACAAGTTAATCATGAGTCAAGCGAGTAAGATGAAAGTAAAGTGTGCTGTGTATACGGGTGACCTTCTCAACACATCAGGACGTAATGTCTTGCCTATCCCTCAACCTGCTTTATTAAATAAACTATGATGATGATGATGAACAACAACAACAACACCAGACCCAAAATTTTCGTTTACCGGCCTCACATTAAGTGGTTGCGACTTCAAATCCGTAAATCCCAAGGCTGGCAGACAGAAAGGAGAATAACCGATTAGCTGGGTATGAAACGATTGATAATTAACTATATCAATACAGGCCGATGACATGAGAATAACATGTTCCATAAACAATTTACAAAACCAAGACATGCAAATCTGCTTGAGTTTCTAAGGGGCCGACCATTTAACTTTTGAGGGGGGTGGGTGATTTCTGGTCATCAAGAAATTTTTTTTCTAGCAGTCTGCTATGCAGGATATTTTTTTCCGTTGTAAATGCTCTTTCTTTTTTTTCTGTTACATTTGGGCTGCATGCAATTTTTTTCTTCCAATAAGCGCTTGCAGGAAAATTTTTTCAAAATCACCCACCCCCCCCCCCCTTAGTTTTGGCTATATGTTCTAGATCGGTTTTTCGGTTTTTGTGCCAAAAACCTTCGGTTTTCAGGTTTTGTTGTTCATTGGGTTTTCCGTTTTTAGCATTTGGTGTTCGGTTTTCGTCAAAAACTTTGACGGGTACTCGGATTTGGTCAGTCCAATGTGCTTTTTCGGTTTTTCATAGTGGGCTTCCTGTTTCTGTTCAATCTGCAGCTGAGCAGCAGTTATACGCCTCTATTGATCTCGAATAGCCGCGAAACCAAGTATCAGATCGATCAGTTTAATTAGGATTTTGACAACTGAGATGTGCAAATTCATCGGTTTGGACGGTATTGCAAGCGGTTTTCAGTTTTGATCGAGTATTTTGCGGTTTTTCGGTTTCTAATAGACCCCAATGCCCGCTTAGTTCAGATGCGCATCAATAGTTCCCCAAAAAGCCACAACAAACTGGCACTACAAAATTCACCTTTATTTGTTCTTGATTGCTCAAGTTTGCACTGACTTTTTGGGAAAAATATTCATAGGTGTAGAGGAAGGTGTAAGTTTATATACAAGAGCCCCATGTTACAGCTTTTCTGTTAGCGTTTCAGTTTCAAATGCAATTCGTCCCTGACGGTGCTCTTGTTGCCAACTTTAAACCCGGTGCTGAGTCGGCTGGGCGCGCTTACCAGCACAATTTCAAAATTACTACCATACGCAAAGTTGAAAATAATACCTTTTTACCCTCGGCAGTGTTTGTAGCACAAGTGCTAGTGGGGGCCGAGTAAACAACTGAAATAATTAATTCAAATCGAACGGAACAGTTAAGAATCCCAACTGCCCGGAGGCAAAAACCAGTTGAATATTTAGCACTAACTGTAGATAAAATAACTTTGAGATTTAACATGAAAACTCAGCTGATCTGATTGAATAGTTCTGATAATTGAACAGCTATTTCTTTGAATGCACCGATTTTGCCGATCAGGTTTTAATAATAGGTACCTGGTAATAGTTTCTTCGTGAACACAGCAATGTTTATCGGAATAAAATAACCTTTCTGAATAATTAAAATCATCGTGTCAAAAGCAACACCGTAAATGAAACTTTTGTTACAATATTACATTATTGTTCAATTGCATTATTAAGAAAAACCATCCTTTTTGAGAAATATTTTCCAAAGATCACAATTTTTTTGTCCGTTATGTAAATATATATCTCTCTGGCGAGTCATTCCGCAACGAGATTTGTGTGCGCGAAAAACATTAGCATGTAGTGTTACACCTGAGTAAACTTGAACTGGATCTTTTTGTTTGTGGTTAGAAGTTTGCAAAATGAAAATATTTTCAATATGCATGTGTGGTCCTAAAAGTGCAAGTAGGGAGCTCTCGCGCGAATAAAAGACGTTTCAAATCTCTTTGGAAGTAGATATCCTGAACAAAAAAGAACAAGAACCTTAGCGTGCGTAAGCAATATCACGCGGAATCGAGTGTTACCTGTCGAACACAGCTACTTTTTGAAATTTTTCTTCAAATTCAGTAGATTTAATTTGTTTGGAGTTTGGTAAGCTGGGATAGAGAACAGATATGTTTTACAAATGCTGACGCAACACGCTTAAACTCAGTAGAATCATAACTATAATTATCGTAATTTTAAATGCTAATGAAAACTTTCTGATCAGGCCATACGACACTTGACAACGAGAACAATACATGTCATGTCTGGTAACCAAAACAAACAGTGCTGAACGAACATACTAAAATTAATTTGAAAGTGAAAATATAATGGTGAAAATGTCTCTCTTTAAGCAGTGTGCGAAGTAAAATTTACACTTCAATTCGAATAAAGCAAATCAAACATTTTCCCACTATTTTTCAAGCCACCACGACAGTTAATTCGTGATATTTTTCCGCTTGAGTGAACAGGTGTTTTTATAGGCGCCATCTTGAATTTTAAACACGTAGTCTATGAGATCGCCCATAGATAAAAGCAAGCACCTCGATGCGGTTCCGCTTTCATCTGCTCAATACATGAAAGAGATGACGTCGTAAATTTGAGTCAATTTTTCATTTTCTTTCGGCCATGGCTAATCGTTTCAGACAATTTCGTTTGCTTCTATGGAAAAACTTCATTTTACAGGTTTGTGTTAAATGCAGTGACTTTCTTCCTGAAGTGAAATCTGCATGCGGCTACGTACAAATTAATTTCTAGCGCTCACTGGTTTCCCTTCAGTTGCTGCTCAAACAACGTATAATACTGTCTTTACATTCTTTTTTGCAGATTCGTCGGCCGATAGGCACAGTGTTCGAGCTGTTATTACCTGTTCTTCTCATAGGAGTTTTAATTCTACCGAAGTAAGTTGCTACAGTAGGCATTCTCAGAAACATTACGTAATTCATATTTGCTTAATTTCAATTTTTATATTTGAAAAGGAAGTAGGAAAACATTCTTTAACGGAGCGATACATGAAAGCACAGCTGAACAAGTCAATTTGAAAATGAACGAGTAATATTTTATATACAATGCGATCGGCGAATCTAGTTGTTGATTGACAAACCGGCACGAAACTGTGGGAGAATTTATTACTTAGAAAAAAACTGATAGCTTGAATCCTCGTTAGCGTTGCGTAGATCACCCTTTAGCTTTAAAATATACTTGTGAAAGTTTTCGGCATCGCACAGAAATCAACTCTCGGTTACACAAGATATTATTAAACATTTAAAAGTAGAATACTCAAAAGCGGTTGCTAATATTGCGAACCGCTCTTTCAGTTAATTGATATCATAAGAGACTACTAAGTTCACGGCAAACAATGTTTCTCTGCCCAATAAAGCAATATTTTAACGATGTATTACTCGGTTTTAAGCTTCATTTAACTGGATGAGAAAGATCCTATCGCCTTTTGATATCTCTTGTCTCGAAAACATCTTGTGTACCAAAGCGATATCTCATGTTTTTAGATACAGATAGATAGATATATAGATAGATAGATGTTTGCAATTCAGCTTCCAGCTGAATTGCAAAGGTGTACAAATTATATAATAGAACTATATTATACAATAAAATCAAACCTAAAAGGGAACTAATTTATAAATGTTAGTTAAAATGTCTTGCGCTTGCTGGAATGAAAGTATCTCTGAACCGATTTGTTTTAAAGGAAACTCTAAATGGTCTGCGTCGTCGTAACTCCGTAAGTTGATCTCGGTTATCGAAAGGCAGTAAGTGGTATAAACAATCCAAAGGATTGGAGACGTTTTCTACCACTACACCTGATGGTTCACGTTGAATTGGGGTGATCATCGAAAGATGCATTGTTCGTAAACTACAAAATTTTGCCGATTAATTAAGCTGTGGTGCAAATTGCAATCATAAAATTAAGACTTCCTCAACCAGCTGCGGTTATATGTTGAAAGATCAAGGCACTTTTCGGTCTCCAACTCAATATGGATCGAGATGTGAACGAATAAAGTTATCGCATATTAAACCTGATACCTGATTTCACATTTATAGCTGCATCAATTCTGAATAGGCGACAAAATTGAGCACGTAAAACTAAGCTGCAACTAATACACTGGCATAATTTAAAAAATTAATGCTAAGCAGTCCCTGGCAGTGAGTTAAAGAAATCCAGCAGAACTTGACATATAAGACCACAAATACTCAAGATAAGAAATGATCTTCACAAGTGGACAGCAGTCATAGCAATTGCAGTAAAGAAGCCTGCAGAAATTACTCATTTAAACAATGTTGTTATTCCCAGGTGATATTTGACTTGCATTGAGCGCTGCCTGTCGCCATCTATCACAGCGTAGAAATCTCATTGTCACTGGTAATGATATAATTATAAATTATATTTAAATGCGTGGGATATCAACTTTCTTAATAAGAGATTCAAACTTAAGTCATTTAATACTGACATGAGTCAGCACCTTCTTTGCCATTAAGCTCAGAAATTGGAATTTGATGGGGTTGTTAAATTTGTAAAGTATAAGGACCCTGGACTCTTTGTGGGCAGAACACAACTTACGTCTGATGATCACTTGTGCTTTAAACTGGAGTTTATATACAGCTCTATCTTTCAAGGTTATATCAAATCTACGTGTATGTTTTGTGAATCCAGATACTTGTAAGGTATCAGATCCTTCTCAGGGGTGTTTAAACTTTCACATTTAGAACACCATCCAATTTTACCCTCAGGCTAATGATAACTTCCACTTACGTTGTCAAAATGGCAGCCAATCTTGCCTACAACAGTCTTTTTCCGAGACTATCTTTACCCAAACAATTGGACTATAAATGATAAATTGTTCCTCTAGGGTGAAGTTGTTTACCGCATCTTAAAGCAGACGTGTAGAACTAGTCCTCCATTTTTGTCATAACAAGGGAAAAATTAAAGGAAAAATGTTTGCTCTAACTTAAAACCACGAAAAAAATAAGCTCTGAAGTAAGAAAAGTCAAATTTTGCAGGAAGATATCATATCCCTAACACAGGTGATATCACATTGAGACAAATTATCAAGAAGGCTGTGCATGAATTGAGATAAAATTATCTTGAGTGTTTCAACATCTATAACCATCAAAATAAAAGAAGTAACCACTACAAGAAATGTTTCCTCCCCAAAAAGTTGAACTCAATCCTAAGTAGTGTTGCAAATTTCAAAAAAAAAAATTCTTAGCTGAAAATAAAACAGGCAATTTGATAAACCTGGTTACCATGGTGACTGAATTGTCATTTTCACCTCTGAGGATTTAAAGATGATGCATTCACTGGACGTAAGGAATCTCATGTTTTTTGCAACAGGAGAAAATCTGATATTTTGTCAATGAAAGTATTATATTTTAGTTTGGTATTTCCTCTTTGAAATCTCTGAGGAATTGTCAGTGGGATGGTCACTTAAGCTGATCTGAGTGAAAAAATAGTTGATAATTTACATAAGATAATGATGTTTTTTTTTCTTTCTGTGAGGCAGACAAACAATTCTTTATGCAGATTTAGCTCTCTGTTGCTTTAATAATTAAAGTCCTGACATGTTTAAGCCCATGGATGACAGGAAGGAAATAATCTTAATTTATTAAGATGGTATTACTTGCAATGCACTGAACACTTGCGCAAAATAATGTGTCACAGTATATTCATTTTGACAACCATAAGCCGTCTTCACTACATGACTATTTCTCAAGACACAAAAAAACTCGCACAAATTTATCTCCCCTGAAACTCAAATGGACTATAGCAATGTACATTACTGTTAGTCAAAATGTAGCAATGTGTGAATGTATGGAACACAATATATACATTGCATATGTAATGCAATTTTAAAAAGAAACGCAATACCAGAAGCCAGGTTAAGTTCTAACTTTTAGAGACTGAAAATATTTGAAAGGAAGATATTACTCATCCCATCCTCGGAGACCCAGGGGCTGTGGGTCGATTTCAAGTTAGGGCATGAAGAGCCCCTGGGGATATTGTCTTACAAGACTAGTTCCAAACGGTCGCAGTCGTTCTGCCATCTGATTATTGGTGCCACACAATGTAAGAGAAATCGATCAGATTGTCGGCGAAAATCTTACGGTAACCGGAAATTGTACCGAATACTTTTGCAAGTATCACTAGAGAACGTGTTTTAAAGTTTGTGAGGTTTGTATACAACACGATGGTTGCAGTAATTGATATGTCGCTTTAAACGTTAAACGAGATTTAAGCTTAAATCTTCCTAGATTTTTTGCATAATTTGCTGTGACTGAAACTTTGCCAATCCCATGAAGTTATTTCGTCGCACGGGCCACGCAGGTATGTCGAGCAACTGGCGCTTTTGCCTACGTAGCTTCCTGCTTTCTGTGCGTGCCAAAATCTAATCTTAGTAGTAAAGTCGTTCACAATACAGCCAAGGTTGCAGAGAACCTTAAGTTTGTGGATGACCTCCAGCAAGTGCTAGGAGAAAGCTTAGCTGTGTTTCCAGTTAGCTAATGAAAATCTGAACAAAAACTTATTAACGAGAACATCGTGCAAAGGAGAGATGTTTTCAGCCAGTTACCGAAGGGGTTTGGAAAGGGTTTAATCTTTCAACTGCTGCCGAGTGTTGAAATTCTTGAGCTAGGAAGGCCACGGATTCTCTTCTTGTCCCTTGGTCATTGTCATTTCACCTCTTCTGTCAATTGTGGAAGACCAAGTTAAATACCTTTGATCATTGAGAATCGATCCGATGCTGTTTTCCATGGGAAAAACAAAACCAAAGACCAAGAAATATTCGATGGAAAGGGTGGGTTTGCGTTATTGCAAATGTCAGCTTAGTAGTACAGGGTCATCTACCCACATATAATAAGCAAAAGTTTCCACGCTTAGCTTTTCTTTTTTTCAAGTGAAGATGAGATTAGATTTTGGAACGCACAGAAAGTTACGCAAATACCAGTTGCTCGACATACCTGAGTGGCCCGTGCGACGAAATAACTTCACGGGATTGGCAAAGTTTCAGTCACAACAAATTATGCAAAAAATCTTGAAAGATTTGAGCTTAAAATCTCGTTTAACGTTTAAAGCGACATATCAATTACTGCAACCATCGTGTTGTATACAAACCTCGCAAACTTTAAAACACGTTCTCTAGTGATACCTGCGAAAGTATTCAGTATAATTTCCGCTAAGATTTTCGCCAACAATCTGATCGATTTCTCTTACATTGTGTGCTCAGACTGAAACTTTTTCACCTCAAGCAAATCTCCGTCGCAAGGTCCAAACTAACATAGCGAGCAACTGACCTACTGGTGTATGTCCGTGTTAAAACACACGAAAGGACTCCAACGCACACTTCACTCTGATTGGGCAGAAAAACACAGATTTTCTGGCACCAATCAGATGGCAGAACGACTGCGACTGTTTGGAACTAGTCTTGCAAGACAATGTCCCCAGGGGCTCTTCATGCCCTAACTTGAAATCATCTCAGCCCCTTGGTCTCCGAGGATGTACTCATCCCATCATGACCACGCACCCCACCCCCACTAACTCAGAACTTTGCTTTCCGTGCTCTGCTGCTTTAATTACCATTAAGCTGTAGAAGCTTCTGTAATGAGTTAAGCCATTTCTTACATATTAAGTTTCATTTGTATGTGAAGCATGTCCAGCATGTTTGGAATTCAGCAATGTAAATTGTCATATTATATTGTCATATCATGTTCCCACCAATAACATAGCTCCATTTTCTGCCTTTAAAAGCACACACAACCCACAATTCCTCTATTCACTCCGACGAAGGGCTAACGCTCGAAACGTCAGCTTTTGTAGCTGTTACGGTGGCCAATTTACCATTTCAACTTTGTTGATATATCCAATTTAAATTGGCATAAATTATTTCCTGGCTGTTCAGTATTTCTTGGAGAAGAAAAACCTCCCTTGGCATTGACATACATATACCTGGTGGTTTAGAATGTGTGTTGTTTAATGGCTCTGAAAAGGAGCAGGTGTTTCCACAAGCTTGTAGAACATTTATTGAAAAAATTTTGCATGTTCATATAAAATTTGTGAACACATGTATACACTCATAGTTGTCGGCATGTGGAAATAACTGGAAGTATCCAGCATACTTTTGTTCAGAACTGGGGAAAGAGCATCATCCTCACTAGCTTGTGGAATATTTAGAGGCACAATATGCATAAATTTTGTAACAAAATAAGGAGGACATATTCTTGGATGTGTGTCATTACACTTAGAGGGGGTGCTGCTTAATGGGAAGAAACTAGTACTGATGCTACACAGCTTTACCCCCATGACAAATGGCTGGTAGACTTCAAAATACAGACCCACTCTAAATTTTTAGATTTTACAGCCTGTTTCTTAATCACAGAAGATAACTTAAAGGTGTGGGGGGGGGGGGGGGATGTTTGTAATTACCATTTGTTGAAACCCTGTAACTCCCATTTGTGACCAGGACAGAATTTCTCCTCACACCAACAATACATTCACATTTTCAAGTAGACAGGAAATGAGAAAACATTGAAATATCACTAAGGGGATTATTGGTTGATCCAGTGCCAAATTTTCTCCAAACGAAAATGGTGAGAATTGTATGGCAGAGAGTAAGGAGAATTGCTAATGAGATCTTAGGAGTGAAACGGTTAATTTTGCAGTGCAGACCACGAGGGACAATGGGTATTTTCACTTTAACTTTATGTTCTGTAATGACTTATTCAAGGCTGTGGTCTAACAGCGCCTGGTGGCCCCTGGCGCCTTACTTTTGCTCTTGGGCGACTCAGGAATCATAGTTTTGAAATAAAAAGCATATGCTGGGTACCCTGGATTTCACAGTTTCAGAGCACTGGGCTCCCTTAAATTTTTCTTAGAGCACAGCCTTGTAAATGTTGTTTAGATAGGAGCATGTATGGTTTCTTACTGTCTGTTGTTTTCACTGGGAAAAATTAGTGTTTGGGTAGTAGTTTTTGGAGAACTGGTACTATTAATAGTCAGAATTTACTTAATTTTTTTAGCTCCTAAGATTAGCTATAGCTAGCAACTAATTTCTCCTTACAATTATCACCCCTGAATCGCTCATTAAGGTTATGAGAATAAAAGAAATAATCACCAACTAAACAAGCTCTTGATTGTTTTGAACAAATTCTCCTTGTCAGCAGTTAAACAAATGTAAAGAGAGCACTATGGAGAATATGCACACTGATGTTAGGGTGTAGAAGGTAAAGCCAAACGTAATTCAGTTAGGCATGCAGGGCTTGACACTAACTTTTCAACTTACTAGCCAAGTGGCTAGTGACAACCTGCGATGTTACGACAATTTCAGTTTGTTTACCAACCAAACTGGCCAGTGAAAATCGAAAACCACAAGCCAAAACTGAATTTCTACTAATCTGTGGCTAATTGGCTTAACCGTTAGAGTCGAGCCCTGGCATGTACATGTAGTTTCATTCCTCTAATTCAATAATATACTTTCTTGTTTTTGTAGGTTGTTCATTGAGACGGAAGACAACTGCTTCAGTATGTATCATGTTATAGTACTGAATAAATTCTGGTCTAAATAAACTCACAAATGTAAAATTAATTTATGTCTCAATGTGAGACTTGCAATACTAACAGTAATAATTTGTACATATCGTTTCAAATTAATGAAAACTTAAGCCTTATCGTATTTGGTAGACAATATGGTTGAGCTCAGCGACCCTGTATTCTTAGTTGTTCCGTGTAGCTTCTTTGATGATCTTGAGTCAATGGTGCGTGTGTAAACAAAAGTATAGTTAAATGAAACTTTTCATTAAATGTAAGTGTCATTAAACACTTGACCTGTTTTAAACTCTACAAACATAAGCAGAGTTTGTTTGAGGATATTTGAATGTCATCTACCTGACCTTAAAACGATTTTCTTCTATCCGTGAGCTGTTATTTGTTATTCGGCCCAATCGAACCTGAACTAAAACGTTTTTCGGTTGGCGAATCCTGACAGCCATTTGATGGCCATTTGACGGCCATGATGTTTTTTTCTGATGCTGAGTTTCCTGGCCTCTTTTCTGTCACATGATGGATATACGCAATTTTGATTGGTAATTGTTTTAGCGCGAAATATACATTTTTCTCAGCATCTCGCGATTTAAAAACTGAGATTCGATATCTTCTCAGCTGTTTTTTTTTTTTCGGAACTTGCTGAAAAAAAAAAAAAGGTTATGCCAAGAAAAACCTCAAATGTCACACAGTTCATTCTCTTTTATTCTGAGGAGGAAAATAATCTTATCTCGAGGTTGGTACCTTTTAATGTAAAGATCAAAGCTTCTTCCTTTCGAAGCTTTGATCTTGGTTATGCTACAGATCAAATGAAATTTCTGTCAAAAAACTTCATTGCAATCGGATTTTTCTCTGAGTAAGGAGTTGGCAATTTTTCATGTCACAAATAAAAGAGCCTGGCTAAATTTTCCTGAAACGTCTACCGTTAATTTAATTGAAGAAATTAACCTTTTCTTTAAACATAAATTCCAATTTTTTTTGGTCTGACGTATTACTTTCTTTGTCATTAATTAAGTGGCTCGTTAATTTGTACGTTTTTGATTTCTTTTATTTTTGCCCTGAATTCTCCATATTCTTTATACATTTTCAACTGCTAGGATCGTGAGGATCGATAGAAAAGCATGCATGACTGTTATTCGGGTAGAGATCTTCCAGCACTTCAAACACCACAAAGGACACAAATATTGTTGAAGCGTCGGATAGTCCTTCCCTCAGCCCTAAACTTTGGGGTCAATTCGAAAAACACCATTAGCTTGATTTGTAGATTTGTAGATTTCATGATTTCCCTTATTATGAAGTTTAGCACTTCTCTTCAATTAATTTTCTTCATCAGGAGGATTTTGTTTTTGTTTGATGAAGTTGTGGTCATAAACACTGATTGTTGTGTGATTGAAAACAATTCTGATTTTTACAGGTACTTTTGAACCATTGGCAACAAAAGATATACCAAAAGAAATTGTGAACAGTTTAATATCTGGAGATGACAGGAAGAATTTTAACCAAAATCCACCCAAGAATGTTACTGTGAATAACACTGCAGAAGTAGCAGCCTTCTGGAGGAAGAAAGTGGAGAACAAGACATATCTTGCTTATTATCCAACATCCCTTCCAGGTATGCATTTTAGTGGTTAATGGTTAGAGACAGTGTTCTGTTAGCTTACAGGAATCCTGCTAAGAGCAGGACTGTTGCTAAAGCCATGAGCTGGTTAGCCTGTGAAAATATTTTGCACAATCATATAACATGCATGATATGTTCCTTAATATTAGACTTATGAAAGCTATGATTGGTTAAGAATGTACAGTTAAGTGAAGTTAACATGAAGTTATTGCCTTGAGTTCAGAGTCTCCCTTGTTTCTCATTCCCTCATCAGGTAGTGTTCTAACCATTTTCACTGTATTACCACAGTAGGGTAGGAGTAGAATGGAACATATGCGAACCATGCGAGTAGTCCACCCAATATATCCCATCCATTCCACCCCAGGGGAGGACATCCATCACACAGTAATCTCGTGCGTGAGAAATTAACGTCTTCTACCCCCAGCCCTGCAGGAGACGGGACCTCCATTTATTCATCCCTATCCGAGAAGACTAGAATATCTAACCATTTCTTGATGTTATAGAAAGGTAGCATATTCTTCTCAATTATTTTAAGACCTTGAGTGTTGGTCTGGCTGGGGCTCGAACCCTTGACCTCCCGCACAACAGTCCAGCGCACTATCCATTGAGCTACTCAGAGAGAAGTGTCTTCTTTGCAGATTGTTTTTAAAACTGTACAGTAAAACAATTATTGAATTGGGTTTTTGCATGATGTCATGAATTATCAAACCTCATGTATGTGTCATCTGCTGTCAGCTTTGGAAGATAACTTAGACCTCGGGATTGATAATTCATGATATCATGCTCAACCTCATCCAGTAGTTGCTTGTTATGTGCAAAAAGACAAATTTTGTTAAGTGTTCACTCAGAAGGAAGGATCTTCTTTTGCAAATCATTTAGAATTGTATACAGTGTCGGGGCTGTGGTCTAGCAGCGCCTGGTGGACCCTGGCGCCTTACTTTCGCTCTTGGGCGAGTTGGGAATTTTAGTTTTTTCATATATAAAAGCATATGCTGGGTACCCTGTATTTCAAAGTTTCAGAGCAGTGGGCTCCCTTCACTTTTTCTTAGAGGTTCAGCCAGCTTGCAGTGCAGATAAACTTGTTCACATATAGAAGTTCAGTGTAGGCATGGATGGCATTTTTTTTTCTTATTATTTTGTGGTGATTTTTCTCCATTTCCTAATTTTTTTTTTTTTTACTATTACCCTTAAGTGAGAAAAATCATGAACAGAGTGGCAGGCATCACAGGGTTAAGGGTGGTCCACGACAGCATATTCAACAAGAAGAACTGGTCTTCAGCAGAGGAACTGGCTGATGAGGCCTCACAGTATGAAGAATACTATGCAGGTATGGGTGGTGTATATATATCTTATTAACCAAGCGCGAGGACCGTACTGGGAGAATATTGGCCTGAGGTCTTGACAGTACGGACTGAGCGCAGCGAGCTCTGTACGAAAAAGACCGAGGGCCGATATCCTTCCAGTACAGTCCCGAGCAAGCTTGTTTAATAAGAGGTTTATTATATGACTGAAGTTCAAAGGGACACAAGTGCGGTATCATTTGAGACCATTCGGGACAGTGCCTGGTCCAATACTGAGAGAATATTGACCAGCAATAGAGCATTTTGATTGGTTGACATGTGGTCATATATTTTAGGTCATCATGATTTTAAACCACTGTTCACCCTTTGACCCCAAGAGAAATTACTCACCTAAAATTTCTCCTTACTGAATATCACTCCTGAATCACACTTTGAGGTCAGGAGAATGTAGGAAATGATCACTAACTGTATCAAATGAATATGCCAGAAAGCCGCACTAAACGAACAAAAAGGGAGAGACCTTGTGGTAAACAACAAGTCATCTTTATTGGAGGGATAAACACACTTTCCAACATCTGGGAATCTCTAAATATGGGTTTGACAAATTAGGGCATGTCACGCAACATGTCACACTAACTAATTGAAGAAGCTCTTGATCGTTAAACAAATTCTTCTTGGCAGGAAATATGATGAGAACAGCTTGTCTCAAGAATATGTTTATTCATATATAACGGCTGCAGCTTGCAACTGGAACATGTACTGCACATTTTAAATGAGTTAATATAATTATTATTTATAACAATAATGATGTTTAAAAATATACCTTTATGAGGTTTTCTCAAAAATATTTTCTTAAAACCTTAATGATATCTCTAATCCTAGTTGTGGACTTCAACATCAGTAAAGATGCCACAAAACTTCCCAAACAGATCCAGTACAGCCTACGATTTTCACACACCATTGGTGGTAGCAGGAAAAGCTGGAGGACAGAAAATACCTACCCAAACTTTCAGGCTGTTGGGCCAAGGAGAAATGTAGATGGGTAAAAATACAGACTGTTTGAAACTTATTTCTCACTGCAGTGATAACATGATTTTAAGTGCAATTTGGGGTTAATATGCAAGTAAATTTTTTCAAGACAACAAAATTGTGGGTGAGCCAGTGCAATTTGAAGTTTACGAAAAATTTAGAAATGTTTATTTACACCAATTAAATTGCACATGAAATCAGGTGATTACCTAGTGATAATTTACAGGAAAAAAGTATCACAGAAAGTTAAGAAATCTTGATAACATGCATGCGCTATTTGTAATTTACGCTCATGTTACAACTTTGCACCTTTGTCACATGAAAAATGTACAAGTTTTCAGCTAATCAACTGCTTTCAACCAATGAGAGACCAGGGAGTATATATTGGTTATTTTACAAAATTGAATATTGACTAGAAGTTGGAAACAAAGTGGGGCAACAGGACTTACTTTGCCCCCTTACTTACTCAGTCTCACCAAGTTCTAGCTGTCACCAAGTGAAGTTCAAGGAAGTGACATCAAGGGGGCAGTTCACCCACAGCTGTACATTCCAAAGGGCCTGAGTGCATAAAATTTCAGCTGAGAAGATTCTCATTTACAATTTGTATACCTATAAGTAGTTTAAATGCCCCAATTGTGTAGTCAGGGAGCTTTCCCTTGACTATTAATAAGTTTTGAATTGGTATATGTAGAGGTGTAATGTCGAAAATTCCTTTTGATCAGTGTTGTGAACACATTTTGTCATTTTTCAGCCAATGTTGCCAAGGGTATTCCTCTCACTTTGTGCTGGTGCAGTATGCAGTTGATATGGCTATTATCCAAGAACATGCAAACCTGAGTCAACAAATTCCACTAAAACTGCAGGTATATTTTTTACACTGTATTGTAAGTGTTTGAATTACAAACAGCTTATTTATTTTATATGTATTTGATAAGGATGAAGGCAAACTCAGGCACTGAAGCAACATGACCATTTGATGTTAATTTTTTTTTTCTTGTAAATTGTGTTTCATTTTTACCTGTGCTAGATCATACAATGTAGATGCATGGCATTTTCCTTCTACTTGGTTTTCTCTATCAATTTTTTTTAACAACTTTACTGGGTTTATAACATAGTACTAACTACAAAAACATAATTATTACATATTAGAGACAAAAGTAAATGAAACTAGGAAGACCTGAGGAAGACCAGTAAAACAGGTCGAAACATCGGTTTTAAAGATATTTTAACCTCGGAAAATCCCAGAAACGATTTTAAAAAATTTAGTTTTTACAAAAATGAGAGGTGAAAGTTTCAAGAATATGAAAAGTATTCTAACCCAAAAGGGCAGGTGCAAATGGGACTGACGCCCCATGTGAGGCATCACCCTGTATCATAGTAGCATATTTTCACCAATAGATGCATAGTATGTCTCAAAAATGTGTATTCTCTCTATCTTTTTTTTAGCAATTTCCTTATCCAAAGTTCACACAGAACTTCTTCATACAGACAGTGGAGGGACTTCTTCCCTTGCTCATGACTCTAGCATTCATGTATTCTGCCATGAGTGTTATAAAGGTCAGTTGTATTGTTACCAACTACATCGCACCTCATCGATATCTGCATGTATTGAAAATGGAAAATGAGCTTCACTGTGATAAATTTCTTCTCTTTGTTTTACAGGAGCTAGTCTTTGAGAAACAACAGCGTTTGAAAGAATCAATGAAAATGATGGGACTTGCAAACTGGATTCACTGGCTGGCTTGGTTCACCAAAAATCTTTTGTTTCTGCTCATAGCGATAATTATAGCCACAGCCTTCTTAAAGGTGGGTATATAATTTTGATATCTGTTTGGCATTTTTATTTTGACAATTATCGGGTCATGCATTTGAAGTGTTTTTAGAGTCAAAGCACTTGTACATGCTAATTATAAATATTTCCTTTTCTACAGGGATTTAAGATTTTCGAGTTCTCCGATGGCTTGCTTATCTTCATTTTCCTTCTCCTGTACATGATAGCAAGCATTATGTTCTGTTTCGCATTGAGGTAAGTACTTATTTGTTCTTGTGAGTGTGATATAAGTGTAGTATTAGATTTCTTAATAGCAGTAAAAGTAGGGTTGATTATCCTTAGAGAAGGTCACTTTTAGAGACTAGATTTAGCCTGACCTAACCTTTTGACATTTCCCATTTCTAGCGTTTTCTTCTCGAGACCCACTGTGGCTATGCTGTTTGGTGCAGTGGCCTGGTACTGTACTCTGGTTCCATATCAGACATTTGCTCAGCAAGAGGCTTATGAGGCAATGTCAAGGTACATGGTATACAGTGTATGACTGTTCAATGTATATTACATAATATTATTATGCTTGTACATAACGACCACTTTTTCAAAATTAATCTTCAAGTATTATTGTATACTAGGGGATTATTGTAATACTCGAATTGATCTTATAAGGCTAAAAAATAATAATTATTGTATTGATAGAAGAACTTTCTGTTTGGTCACAAAGGGTTTTAACAGAGCTGTTGTTCATCACCACAGGTCTGAGAAGGCTGCCGCATGTCTTTTACCTAACACTTGCTTGGGAATTGCAACCCGTATCATTGCCAAATTTGAGATCAGAGAGGTGGGTCTGACCTGGAGCCGGGTATCACAGTCTCCTGACCCTGATGACGATTTCAGCTTTGATATGGTCCTAGCAATGCTTGTAGTCCAGAGTCTTATCTTTGGTGTATTCACCTGGTATGTTTTTTCTATTTGAAGTGCTGTGGAAAGAAAAACTGTGCTGTAATTTTAAAGCATGATAACTATATTAAGTATACACGTGCAAACATGTTTGACTTAATAATGAAAAGAAATCTGGAAAGAGTGTGACAGAAATTATGTTTATCACTATAGGCATGTTGCACATGTTTATGCCAAGTGGCCAAACCTGCCAGCTAGTCTGTCATTGGTAGCTACTTTGACTTATTTTACCACAGGTGTTAATGAGAACTTTTGCAATTATTTAAACACCATCAAAGAAGTCCATTTATCAAAATAGAAGAGGCAAAACAAAATGATTTAAATCCATGGTGAAGATGATTTTAATGATTTATTTTGTTGGTTGACAGATGTATTTGTCACACTCAAATCTTTCTCTCCCCAGGTATGTCGAGGCTGTCTTCCCTGGTAGTTATGGAATCCCCAAACCTTTCTACTTCCCCTTCACAAAGTCCTACTGGTGTGGAGTTTCCAGTGACAAAGTTGTCCAAGTAGGAGCTGAAGAGGTACACAGCATTACTATAATTACTAAATGGTCTCTTTTTCGCGAAACATTGTGCCACCTAATCAGCTCTAATTCTAAGTGTTACATTGGTTACTTTGGTACCTTTGACCCCTTATGGTGACTAGTACTTAATTTCTACTTACAATATCTGACCCCTGAATCACACATTAAGGTCAGGAGAAGAAAGGAAGTGATCATTAGCATAAGAAGCTCTTGGTTATTAAACAAATTCTCCTTGTTAGCACCTTATGAAATGTATAGAGGAAAGTTAGAGAATTTGCATAGTGATGTCGGATTGTAAATTAAGGGATCATAGATGCCTCTTTATACCTGTATGATATACAAGGGAAAAACTATTGGATAGGACTATAGGGTCAGAGTCAGGGAAGAGCAGAGCAGGGCAGAAAGAAGGGTAAGGTCAACAGAGCTCAAGAAGTACACAAAAAATTGGTGAAAATTGATGGGCAAATCATTTTGATGAAAACATTCCTGCCCCATGCTGCGTTACCTCCTATAAGGAGTTCCTCTTTTCCAAAACAAAATGATTGTGGTTTCAAAATTGTCGAATGATACAATAATATTTGTCTTGGGGAAGAACATCACTTTTTGTTACAGTTTCACGAGTCAAATAGTATTATTTTTCATATTTGTGGTGTAGGAGTTGAATCCAGTGGATAAGCATTCTGGTAATCCAGCGATTGAAGATGAAACACATGATTTGCCCATTGGTGTGGGAATAAAGGATCTCAGGAAAGTGTTCAGGGTAGGCAACTTTTTGTGGAAGTTTAAGTTAAATGAATATAGCTTGCTGTAACTTGAAGGTATTACAGTCTGTACTCAAGCCAAGTGGCCCAATCAGGTAGAGCTTATCCAGGTTTTCATGGCCTGAAGCAACTTGGAGTATTGATATTCCCCCCTGGATTGGATGCCCCCCCCCTCCCCTGGCATTTTATGAGGCTTTCCCTGACAATTTGCCATTACCCATTTAGAATCCTGGGGGGAGAAAGGCACTGTGAGAGTAAAGTACTTTGCCCAAGAACACAATAATGACCAGGCTGGCTACATGTAGGTCTTGAACCCAAACAGTTGTAAAGATGCGGCTTAATTTGCAGCTCACAAGGTGTTTTTACATGTACTTGTATTTTAATGTATTTTCTTTATTTTGTTTGATTTTATTTTAATCTGTTATAAGGGCTCAAAAGGGTCCAAGGTCGCTGTGGATGGACTCACTCTGAACATATACAAAGGTCAGATAACAGCACTGCTTGGCCACAATGGAGCAGGAAAGACCACCACCATGTCTATCCTAACTGGTCTCTTTCCACCCTCAAATGGTTCTGCTCATATCAATGGCAAGAGTATTCTCACTGACATGGATGGTATCCGCGAGAGCCTGGGACTCTGTCCTCAACATAATGTTCTTTTTGACAGACTAACAGTTAAAGAACATCTGAAATTTTTCATCAACTTGAAGGTGTGAAGTGGATTTGAAGACGCCATGTCATCAGTAGATAATTACTCAGTTGTCAGATGAAGATTTAGATATTTTTACTCATGATCAGTTACTTGCCAATTCTCCCATCTTGGGCTTGATTGTCACAAATTTTTGCTGCAAAATCTTGGATCCTATAATGTCATTCTGTTATATATAATAATAAACCATCAAATCTCACAAACATATGAGCATAATCATTGCACGATCAAGAATTTAGTAGTTGCATACATGTAGGTACACTTAGTGAATAACTTTAATCTTTCAATTATATGTTACTTTTAGGGAACGTTTGGGCAAGAAGCTGAGATGGAAGTCTTGCAGATGATTAATGACATTCAGCTGACTGACAAATTAAATTGGGCCTCCTCCAAGCTCTCTGGTGGAATGAAAAGGAAATTATGGTAAAAATTTTTTTCAGGTTGAGTCGTCATTTTAGTTATAACTAAGAGATAACTTTCTGAAAAAATTGAAAACTGTCTGGATCTTCAATGGCTGGATTACCAGAATACAGTCATTTTCATAAGATCCAATGCCAATTTGTTTGAGCAAGGTTAGAAAAGTTCTACTCTCTTTACAGTTGTGCTATTGCACTTATTGGAGGCTCACAAACTGTGTTCTTGGATGAGCCCACGTCAGGAATGGACCCATATGCCAGAAGAGGAACATGGGACTTACTCCTAAAGCACAAAGCAGGAAAGACCATTATCTTGACAACTCACTTCATGTAAGTTACCCTGTAAAGTTGCAAGGTACAATAATTCGTGGTTTAATTGCCGCACTGAGTTAAGGATAAAGAACAGTTTGGTGCCTTTTTTTCTTGACCACCTTCGCTCGTAATGACAATCCACTTCAAATTTTCGTTATTTTATGCTAAATATGTGTTGTTTGTGTTTCTGGTTTTTCAGGGATGAAGCTGATTTCCTTGGAGACCGAATTGCCATCATGGCTGATGGACAACTGCGATGTTGTGGCAGTTCTCTGTTCCTTAAGGGCAGGTAAATTATGGTATTTCTTTGTCTTAAAAAACAGTTTGGCATAGTGGAAATTCATTAAAATTAATCAGTTAACCAGACTTGAATGTGACTTTCGACTCTCCAGTAACGCTGATTTGTTGAAATGGCAGTCATTGTAATCTTCACGTAATTTTGGTTTTATCAACTGAGGTGACAATGTGAATTGGCCACCGTAAAGAGTTTAAAAACTGACGTTTCGAGCGTTAGCCCTTCATCAGAGCGAAATCTTACCCTGCAGATGATTGCAACACACAATTTCCAGTTTTCTTAATCATCACAACATGATCATCCGTGTACTTTCTTGGAGTCTTACCTCTCCTCTGCAGTCACCCTTTCAGTAGGGACATTAGGGACCTTAAGCGAACCACGACGGCGACGGCAATGAGGACGTGGAAAAAAAAAGATCTAATTGGCAGAACAATAGCTCAGCAAGTGCGTTTTAAAACTTTGTACATTTCTTAGCCGTCCTTTGCAAAACAACAACGTGAAATCACCAAAATTTGCGTCATCTACGAACCGCGACGGCAAATTATTTTAATTTCCATTTCGAACTCAACGGTCCATTTATGCGTTTTGTTGAGGTTGAGGTGAGGCGCCATAGGAGACGGTAAACGCATGCGACCATTTTCCAAATTCTAATTAAAAGAAGAAACTAATTTTTTAATCTACGTCTTCTTTGGCGTTGCCGCCCTGACTGCTTAAGGTCTCTTTTAAGCAAACCACGACGGCTATGGCAACGAGAACGTGGAAAAACAAAAGATCTAATTGGCAGAACAATAGCCCAGCACGTGCGTTTTAAAACTTTGTACATTTCTTAGCCGTCCTTTGCAAAACAACAACGTGAAATCACCAAAATTTGCGTCGTCTGCGAAGCGAAACCGCGGCGGCAAATTATTTTAATTTGCCTTTGGAACTCAACGCTACTTTTATGTGTCATGTTGAGTTTGAGGTCTGGCGCCCTATGAGACGGTAAACACGTGCAGCCATTTTCGAAATTCTAACTAAATGTAGAAACTCGTTTTTTTAATGGACGTCTTCCGTGGCGTTGCCGTCCTGACTGCTGAAAGTCCCTAATATCTCTAAAGGCTGCGATTAAATGGTTCACTATCTGCCCCTGTGCTGGAGTCCATGAAGCTTTGCAAACCCGAAGTCATATTATAAAAATCCAGGTGTAAGGGAAAGAAGTGCAGTCCTAAGTCGCAAAAAAATCAATTTGTTCTGTGGTGCTCCCTGAGATTTTTCAAAACTATCAATATCTCAGTATTTGATTTAAACTTTCAATGATGTGGCAAAAAAACAGCGGCATTTGGGAACAGGACATTCTTCTTCGTACTCTTTCCTTCAAGATGTTTTTCTGAAGTATCCTTCTGATTTCTGGGTTGACAAATGTTTTTCTAAATAGTTACTTTTTTCTGTTACTGTTTTGTTCTAAAGGTATGGTGTTGGATATCACTTGACTCTTGTGAAAAAGGAAAATTGCAATGAGAATGCAGTGACCAGCTTGATTGTCAACCACGTGCCCAGCGCGCAATTGCTTAGTAGTGTTGGTGCTGAAATGGAGTTTGTATTGAGCAGTGAACACTCCAATGGTTTTGAGGCGCTCTTTCAAGAAATTGAAAGTAAGTTTACAAGTAAAAATTAAAAAAACCATCTTTGCAGGTGAGCTGATTGCAGGAAAGAAGTCGGAGAAAAATTCAGGCTTTGGCGAAATTTCAACCTGAGATTATTTGGTGCTATATTTGATTGGTGCCAATAGCACCCAGCTAATGAAGGCACGTATTAGAATCCCATCGACGCCTGGATTTTTACAAGCTTCTTTTCTGCTATTTCTTTACATGAAGCTCACTAATGCGAGGGTCGTTTCTTTACGTCTACAGCATAAAGGTAGAATACTGACTATTATTTTGAAATGAGAAAGTAAGCTGGAAGAAAATTATGATGTTAAGTTTCACATAGTCGTTGTTGGGGCGCTTTGCGATTGGTCATCGTAACGCAAAAACCAAATATCAACTGCCAATTAGAACAAAGGGGCGGGGAAGAATTCAAAATTTTCACGCGTGAGGGGTGAAAAGTGCGGGAAAAATTAATGCGTGTGACCGAGTCGCGCTTGACTTCAGTTTTGAATTCGATTGGTTGGGAAGGTGGTGCCAGTTATTTTGACCAATCACAGAGTGCTATAAGGCAGAGCCAGTGACTTTAATCTTTGACAATGAATTGGAAAGTGCTCAGAAATGTTATCACGCAAACTTACTCAGGAACCAATAGGCGCTGTATACCACAATACTTTGAGCGAGTTGCTTTGGTGAGCAAAATGAATGTTAAGATGATTATGAAATTTCCTTCTAATTTCATTTTCAGATAAGATGGATGAGTACGGAATAACAAGTTTTGGAGTGTCGGTCACAACACTTGAGGAAGTATTTATGAAGGTTGGAGAAGGAGCAGAAAAAACTGTGGACAAACTGTATGTTGAGCCCGACAGATGTTTGTATTGATAAGGTTCAATAAATTATCAGAGACTTGTAAACCTTTTTCTACCCTTTTGATAAGGTTTAGTTCGTTACGCTCGTACTGAATCAATTTCATCAAAGATTTTTGCAAGGAGATTTTCTGTAACTATAAACTGATAACATTATTCATGATTTTTATTGAAGAGTTGCCTTCTGTGAACTGAAGGGCTGGATAACTGTTATTTTTTTTTCAGAGCTAACGAACACGAGATTGCTGTTGAAGAAACAGAGGAGATTGTAGATGTGTCACGTGATGAAAATGTTGCAGCCAACAGTAAGGAGAACCTACACTTAATCGTCTAAGTTTCTTACATATCTTTGACCACACCAAATGGTTCAAAGCCGAGAGTAACAGTGAGGGTCCAGTAAGGAGAACCCACACTTAATCGTCTAAGTTTCTTACATATCTTTGACCACACTAAATGGTTCAAAGCCGAGAGTAACAGTGAGGGTCCAGTAAGGAGAACCCACACTTAATCGTCTAAGTTTCTTACATATCTTTGACCACACCAAATGGTTCAAAGCCGAGAGTAACAGTGAGGGTCCAGTAAGGAGAACCCACACTTAATCGTCTAAGTTTCTTACATATCTTTGACCACACTAAATGGTTCAAAGCCGAGAGTAACAGTGAGGGTCCAGTAAGGAGAACCCACACTTAATCGTCTAAGTTTCTTACATATCTTTGACCACACCAAATGGTTCAAAGCCGAGAGTAACAGTGAGGGTCCAGTAAGGAGAACCCACACTTAATCGTCTAAGTTTCTTACATATCTTTGACCACACTAAATGGTTCAAAGCCGAGAGTAACAGTGAGGGTCCAGTAAGGAGAACCCACACTTAATCGTCTAAGTTTCTTACATATCTTTGACCACACCAAATGGTTCAAAGCCGAGAGTAACAGTGAGGGTCCAGTAAGGAGAACCCACACTTAATCGTCTAAGTTTCTTACATATCTTTGACCACACTAAATGGTTCAAAGCCGAGAGTAACAGTGAGGGTCCAGTAAGGAGAACCCACACTTAATCGTCTAAGTTTCTTACATATCTTTGACCACACTAAATGGTTCAAAGCCGAGAGTAACAGTGAGGGTCCAGTAAGGAGAACCCACACTTAATCGTCTAAGTTTCTTACATATCTTTGACCACACCAAATGGTTCAAAGCCGAGAGTAACAGTCAGGGTCCAGTTGTTCGAAGGCTGATTAGCACTAACCCTGGATTAAATTTTAATCCAGGTTTCCATATTTATTTTTCTAAGAACCTTTCTGGGATAATCTTCCTTTTTTTTTTTGAAAACTTTCAGATCTGAAATCTAACCCAGGCTAGCCCTGGGCTACTTTAACTGATTCGCCCCGACGAAGGGCTAACGCTCGAAACGTCAGCTTTTGTAACCGTTACGGTGGCCAATTCACCATTTCAACGTTCGTGATATATCCAAATTATTTCGTTACCCCCACCGACGCAGCCCCAAACAGTTTCTTTAGAAACTATCAGCCTTTACTTTAACCCAGCTTTGAAAAGCCCGACCCAGGTGTATACTCTGATCATTTGGTTACGGGTGGGGGAAGGGTCAAATTTTCAGCGAGGGAGGGATGGCTTCAGCCCCCACTACCTCCCCCTTTATCCTGCTCTGCCAGTTATGTTCGCAGAATTTCTCCTTACAATGCTGATACAAAACAAAGGAGACAGAGGGACAATTAGTTGATTTAGTACTAAATTCTCCGAACCAAAATCATAAGAATTGTGTGGCAGACAATAAGGAGAAGTACTCACGAGATCTTGGGAGTGAAAAGACGGAGGTAGGAAGGATTAAAGAACAGTTAGACAAATGGTTTGTGGAGCGATAGAGACAAGAATTGTTTGGCGAAAATAGAAAAGACAGATGGTTGTTGGGGATAAAAGGATATTTGTCTCAATCATTAAACTCTGGTGTCATTTTCTTATTTGTCTTTTAGAACTGGAGACAGGCTTTCAACTGAAGTGGCATCAATACAAAGCAATGTTCATGAAGAGGTTTCTGAACTCCAAACGCGACAAGAAAGCAATTATTACACAGCTTGTTCTCCCCGTCATTATGGTAGTGTTTGGTTTGCTGTTGATGACGACGATTCCCACGAGAGAGAACGACCCGCCTCGTGTTCTTAAGCTGTCTAACTTGAGCGTAGACGGTGTCCATACCAAAGCTTTTTTTGCCGACTACAGAAACATGAGTTCTAGTAAAAAAAGTGCGACATTTGAGGTACTTGTAAGCCAGGTTCCCATTTTTTTTTTTTTTTGTGCACTTTTGATCAAAAGCTCTTGTTTCTAGGGTGGTTATTGTTATAGATGCAAACAACACTGACATGGGAATACAGCGGTTTGAATCGGTTTAAACCCAAAACTAACGTGAGAACCCTAAACTCCTGTCCACAGAAAACCAAAACTTACCTCAAAGACATTAAAGTTGATGCGACTGACATCACGTCAAAAGTTTATTACATTCGAGACGGCAATAAGGACTATGGCGTATTTGTCAGAAATAATAGCTTCGCCAAAGTTGATAAAGACAACAAATCCTGCTGTAACTTTGAGTATTATGTTCTCAATGCCAAGTGCAAAGCTAAGGTGAGTGCTGATCACTTGTTCGTTCTTTCTTTTAGCTTCCTTTTTCCTTAGCTTTTGTTTCTTTGTTTCCCTCTTTTTTTGCGATTACTTTCTTTGTTCCATTGTTCCTTCATTTCTCGTTCCTTTACTCATTCTTTTTTTTTTTTTTTTTTTTTGCTCTTTTACTCTCACGCCCCTTCGCCCTTTCGTCTCTCCGTTCCTTCCCTTCGTTTCTTTTTACTCTGCCTCGTTCCTCGTGATTAATAGGCCGATAGGATCATTCTAAAAAAAGGATTAGCAGCTGGTTATTTACTTGTTATCTTAACGAGCTCATCATCGACTTTGAATTCTTTTTCTTTTAGTTTATCAACAAGACCTTAGTTCCAGATAACTGCAAAGAGTACACTTTTGGCTACAAAGACTGCCCGAAGTGTATTGAAGCTGAAATGTATGTATGCTCTACGTGTTTTTTTAACCTTTAAAGTGACTAGCGTCTAATTTCTCCTCACCCCTGAATCACACGTTAAGGTCACGAGAATTTGGGAAATGATCACCAACTTAAGACGCTCTTGATTGTTGATCAAATTCTCCTTGTCAGCACCTCCGGAAATGTATAGAGAACAGTATGGAGAATATCCATACTGATGTTATGGCGTAGAAGGTTAACACCAGTCCTGAGAATATGGCACGAGGCAAAATTCAGCAGATCTCTTTTAATTTAAGTTATCGTTTCTTTTTTCAGTCCTGGAGTAAAATTAGGTGACACAGAGTGTCGCGCAGTGGGTTGCCCCGGCACAGATCTGACAGACCTCAACACTTACTTCTCTGAGTATGTCCTGGAAGACAGCAATGCCAATGATTACTTTAATATTTACGTGGCTGGCTTTTCATTGGCCCCAATGCCGCCTGCTATGAGCCTGGCGCATAATATGACCAACACCAGCGGTATCACTAACAAGACCCTTGGAGGATCTGATGCGACTGTTACTACAGTTTGGTACAGTAATGAGGTATGATACTGTACTTCCTCATCATCTGGAGCTATTAGTAATAGACATCTTTTTGTTTTGATATGAGTATGCGCCCTACGCACGCGTATAAATTATGTTAACGATTTAGTGTGTACTCACATGAAAGTTAAAAAAAAAAAAACAAACATGACGATAGCCTAGTGGGATCCGACTTTTGGATCGCGAGTATGAATTGAACGACAATAATTCCTTTTACCAATTAATCAAAGCGCTGAAAAAGTTTGAAAATAAAACAATCAAAAAATAACAGATTACTTTTTTACACGAGAAAACGAATGTCGGTAGCAGTGCGCGCTTATAGCGCCGACCGTTCAGTTAGACAGGTTTAATGCGTAAACTATTGTTTTACTCGGTCCTGTTGCAAGCATGACACATATCCTGTTCAATTAGTGCTTAAATCGGGCAGATGATAACCAAACGAGCTCGATAAGATTTTCAGCTTGATGTTTTGAGTAAATGTGAAGTTTTAAGTGATCGCCGTGAGTGCAATTGTCAATTGAATGTCGTAAGCAATCTGGGATTGCATTGGTTTTGCTTTATTTTGCTCTGTGATTAGTCTAAATAAGTCGCGTCACACTCTCAACCAATCAGATGCAAAACTAAAACCAATCACGACTTGGTCGCCGGCGTTTTCCCGCGCTTTGGGCTGTTTGCTTGATTTTACTAGGGTTCCGATTGGCTCTTCATGGCGTGTTCCTTTCTTCTGATTGGTCTTTGTAATTGCTTTGGTTTGAGTTATACGACACTCCATAGAGAACCGCTTTAAAAGTGATCACACTTATTAAAAACAGTAGATTTATGGTAAGATGATTTCCATCACTTCTGCCTCCACAGGGATTCCATACCATAGCAGAGGCACTGAGCGCCATGAGTAACATTCTGTTGGTTGATCAAACAGGAGATTCGTCTTACAGTATTGAAACTACAAACTACCCTCTACCAAACAGTGTCAACAACAAGGTCTGTTGTATTGTATTTACATAGTGGGTCTCTTTTACAATATAATCGATAATATTAAAAACTGGATCATTGGATAATTCAATTCAAGACTTTTTATTGGCTTAGCCATTATGGTATATGAGCCGATATACTATAATCTAATATCTGTACATTGTAACCTCCGGTTTCTTCTTAAAAAATAAAGTCGAGAAGATTTGTCTAATATCTTGGGGGCGTTTTTTTTAACAAAACAATTATTCCACTCGTGCTTGTTGGATATGAGATGATTATAGCTAACTCGGCGCTACACGCCTCGTTGGCTTTCTGTCATCTCACATCCAACGCGCGCTCGTGGAATAATTGTTAATAGAATATTTCCATAGAAGCAACAGACATTATGTTAGGTTTTTTAGTGCTATGGTTTTAAACCAGACTTCACTAAATTTTATGCTACAAACCGTGTTCTAATCTTTGCAGAATACCATATGTTCCAAGCTTGGCTCAGTAATAACATCCCAAGCTTTGCAATTGTTAGTTATAAGTAATTCTTAATTATATCTTAATTAGGCTCGGACTATTCCTCCCCCCCCCCCCCCAACGTCTTTGCAGTGCATGATTCTTAGTTATATCTTAGTTAGGCTCAGACTATTCCTCCACCCCCCCCCCCCCCCACGTCTTAAGGTCCCCTAGCCTAATTCTGCTGACCACAAATTTTATGCTATTTATTCGTATATTTTATGCTATTTAATCGTATATTAATACTTAGTTATTTATTATTTTATTTAAATTATCTTGTTGTGTCCTTACTTAGTGGTTTTATTACTGCTATTTTATGAATAGCACATGAATAAAGTTCATCATCATCATTGTCCATGTCCAGTTTAAAGAAAAGGTCCTCTGTGAAAGCGGACTCGCTTTATAAAACAATACACTGTTTTAATTTAAACCGGAACGGACAACTTAAAGCTCTTTAGCCCTTCAAAAGTTTTTTTTTTTTGCGAGGTACCGCTTGTTTTTTCTTTTCTACGATATTGTGGTAATACTTGTAGCGAAGGTTCGAAGACGAAATGGAAGCACTTGCCTATGACTTTGTTTGTGTTTTGATTCAGGCTGACAACGTTACATCAAACTTCTCTGCGCTTCTCCTCGCCATATTTCTTGCACTGGGAATGGCGTTCATGGCTGCAAGCTTTGTTACATTCATTGTACAGGAAAGAGTGTCAAAGGTGAGACAGTAGTTAGGTCGGATCAATATCTGACCCACCGCGCTCCCACCCCTCCCCTAACCAACTAATAGTCAACTGATAACAAGGTAGAGTTAATGTTGGGTCAGGGGAGGGGTAAGTGCACAGTTGCTTAGATACTGGTCCGTTTGGCGAATGGCAACCTCGAAACGTTAGGTTAAATTTGGTACTAAATTGAAAAGTATCACGTGGTTCAAATAGCCATTTTGTCAGATGACCTTTCTCGATAATGTTTCGAAACTGTAGGGAAAAATTACTTACTGGTAACTCCTGGGATTGAAAACTTAAGGTTTATGGGTTTTCGTTGTTTGAAACAATAGTTCCGTATCATTTACTTCCACAAAGGAATGATAATTGAAACGTAGCTTATCAAAGTTCGCTACGACGGTTTTATTACCATAAGTGCGCTATTTGATTGAGTGTCAAAAAGCCAATGGCCAATCAGAACAAAGTAAATTACTTTAAAGAGCCAATGAGAACTCGAAGTAAAAACAACCAAACTGACAAAAGCGCGGGAAAACACGGGCGACCAAGTCGTGATTGGCTTTAGTTTTGCATCTGATTAGTTGAAAGAGTGGCGAAAGTTTCCCGGACTAATCACAGAGCGAAGTAAAGCAAAACCAATGCAGTGGCGGATTACTTTCGAAACTCAGTTGAAAATTGCTCTATCCAGCTAATTTTTTCACTTTTCCGCCGACGTAGCAAAACAGTTTCTTTAGAAAAACTACCAACCTATTTCACTTTATGCGACAAATACCTCTAAACTTTTGACACATGCACTCAAAGAAAGAAGCTTGAACTAATTTTCGCCCCCTCTTTCAGGCAAAACATCTTCAGTTTGTCAGTGGAGTTGATACAGTCAGTTACTGGCTTGCTACATTCACCTGGGATTTCATCAATTATTTAGTCCCCGCTCTTGTGATCCTCATTTTATTTGCTGCATTCCAAGTGGATTCTTACAAGGATGAGATGGGAATCGTCTTCTTGTTGCTGGTAAGAAAGTATTAAAACGCCAAGCGACAGAGCTGCAAAACGTCTGGAACCTTGTCGTCTGCGCACGCGTGCGAACGTCGTAGAGCTAGATGGCTTGCTTTCAAGCTGTCACAACTAAGTTGTCATATAGACAAGCACACAAGCGAGTGATTTGTGGTGTTTGAAAAAACGGTATAACGTTTTTGGTAAAGCTCAAACCAAAATGGTGAATGAACAGGAAACCTTTGACTGAATAGACTTTGTGCTGAAGAAATCTCGCGTTTTCCTTTTTCCTACTTTTGTTTCCTTTTACAAATTTATATGATTGTTTCAATGTTTTTTTTTTTCGCGTATTTTGTGTGGCAACGGTTGTTTCTTATGTTTTCCGTTGAAATTTGCGCGGGAAATTGGCGCACAGGTGGTAAAAACTGATCCCCCTGCCCGGGTCTCGCGATTGACTGCTGTGTTAGCGCCTCCGCATGTCACGAATTTTTGCGTGAAACCTTAGTACTATTTTATACAAAATGATGGAATTCTGGCGGCATGGTTTTTTTCTTGCGTTTAAAGATGTAAGTAGAAAGGTTAGGCTAAAACTCTTTCCCTTAACAGCGGCACAAAATTTAGCCACAAATTGTGACTTGCGCCTCAGTTGTGTGCAGGGCGATCCTTAACGACAGTTGTCATCTTAAGTTTTTTTTTCCTCTTCACAGCTGCTGTTTGGTTTGTGTGTGCTGCCGTTCGTATATTGCCTTACGTTCATTTTCACATCTCCAGTTGTGGGTTACGCGATCACAGTCTTCTTGCTCTCCATTCTCAGTCTGGTAAGTTTGGCAACTGCTCATCGAATTTAAATTTCATTTTTAATAACATTACCCTTTCGACTGAAAAAGTGAAGCATTAAATTATTTCTATAACTTTGAATCCTTTCAGACAATGTTGATTACAGTGTTTGTCTTACAAGTACCAGCCGTTGGGTATGAAGATGAAGCAGAGATTTGTCATTACATCTTTATGTTGGTTCCTACTTATACGTAAGTGATGTTGTCGCCAAATTATTGAATTGCACATTCCTAATGGCTGTAACTTTGTGCAGAATTACAGCTCCCATTTTGAAAAATAACCCCTGAGTAACAAATATATTCTATGTTTTCGTGTGTCGGTGTAATGGTACACGAGAAGCAGCCGAGTGCATCACTGATGTTGACGTCACAAAAAAGTGGTACACGAGGTGCAGCCAAGGGTATCATTGATGTTGACGTCACAAAAAAGTGGTACACGAGGCGCAGCCGAGGGCATCATTGATGTTGACGTCACAAAAAAGTGGTACACGAGGTGCAGCCAAGGGTATCATTGATGTTGACGTCACAAAAAGTGGTACACGAGGCGCAGCCGAGGGCATCATTGATGTTGACGTCACAAAAAAGTGGTACACGAGTCGCAACCGAGTGCATCACGGATGTTCTTATCACATGTTAATGTCTTCTGTGATCTTCCTCTGTACAAAACCACAGCAACATGGAATCTTTTTATGTCATATGATGGGAAAGCGAAATGTTTATTCTAGTTCTCGATCAAGAGCAGGAGACATAATAATGTACACTGCAAATTGCAAAGCAAGAAGCACTCTGAACTAAATCACATCACACTAAATAATGATCAACGTCTATATTTTATATTTGGTGGCCTAGGTACGTAAACGGAGGCTGGGCAATATTACGACAGTGTTTTTGGGGACGTTAGCTACGCGTCTGTCCTCCAATAGATCATTAGTAAAAACCGATCAAAATGCTTGTAGAATTCAGCTTATCTTAGGAATTATATCAGTGCTTTCAATAAGATTTGAAATAGGTGGCTACCTCGGTACAACATCCGCCGGAGAGCGACTTGATTGCGACTTAGCGTGGCGACTGCGACTTGAGCGCGGTGAAATATACCCGGCGACTCGCAACAGAATAGCCGCCGGAGCTCCGGCGGGTGCTAGGTCTTATTGAAAGCACTGTATATTAAATCGACATTTTCTCTAACAAGTTTGTTGATCTATGGTGCCCTTTTTTGTTCGAATTTAGCAATACCGTGTATGCTTGATTAGGGTATTGAAAATATCCTCGCCTCTATATTAATAGTTGAACGATTCTGTTACAGGCTTGCTTACGGCTTCGTGGATCTCGACCAGAATCACGGCTTTAGAAAAGTCTGCAACGAATCTCCCGGGTAAGTACATGATCCGAAACAATTATTTGTTGTCAGTTAAACATGTGAAAGTGTAGTCTGATCGTCCGGGTGAGTGTAGTCCTGAGAAGGACTGTTGTCGGTGGTGGTGACTGACATTTCGACAACCTGTGTGGAAGTCATCGTCAGAGTCAAGTGAATAGCTGTTGTCAGTAGAGTGTTGTTAGTCCAGTTCGTGTAAAATGATTGGTCAGTTTTGCTGTGATGTTATTGGCTGTAAGACTCAAGTCGCGTAAGTCGGTCGTGATTGATCTGTTTCGATCCGTTGGTAAAGTTAGATCGTTCTGTTGGGTTCGTTTGTAATGTTAATGTCGTGAATGAGTCGTTTGTATGGAGCCGGTAGTAGTTGACACCTGTTTAGGGGAGTCTGGTCTAAGTTAATAAAACAGCTTTCCAGAGTTAGTCGTTGAAATTAGTTAGTGCTGTAGGTTAGGCATTGCGCAGAGTCCCAGTCAATATTGTGGTTCGTAAGTCGATGATGTTCAACAATGTGATTGTTGACATCACCTTTCCTCGTCGCCCGTCTGTGTTCAGTCAGTCTTGTTGCGAGGTTCCTGCCAGTCTCTCCAATGTAGGAGTCTTGGCAATCGGAGCAATTGATCTTAGAAATCGCTCCCTGTCTGTTCCTCGGTTCGTCCTTGTCTTTAACATTGGTTAGTAACTAACGTAGTATGGTGATGGGTTTGTGGGCGACGCGGATATTGAAGGGTTGTAAGATGCGCGAGATGTTCTCAGACATGCCTTTTATGTACGGTATGGTTGCTGTAGTCGAAGGAGTTGCGGTGTCGTTTGTTTCGGTAGTAGTAGTAGGTCGGTAAGTGTTTCGTCGGATGAAGTCGTCGTTGTAGTTGTTCTTTGACCGAGGACTCGACGAAACTAACTAGTTTCCCGAGGGACAGCACATTAAGTGCTTTGTGATATATTTAGACTTTCCCTTAAACAGTCATATAGCAAAAAGGTGCTGTTGTATTAAGCGCGCGGGCAACAACTGCGCAATTGTATCCCGGTGGGAATACATTTGAATTGATCAGGGGCTCCTGACCAAGAATCAACCAATCACAGTGCTCGTTTTGTTGACTGAAAGTCGAGGTATATAACAATATTAGATGTTTAGTGTCGAACGCCCTTGACAAAGAAATCTGGGATGCTCAGCTCTTAAAAACATCCTTAAAAGTTACGCAAGCCATTGAAAGACAGGGTTTAACTTAATAGTTAGTTGGTTAGTTGTTTGGAAACGTCACTGTGTTCGTAATCTGGTTTTCTGGTTGTTTTCTTAGAGCTAAACTGGAGTGTGAAACGAAGAGAATTAAGTACACAGACCATGGTCTCTCTTGGGAACGCCCAGGCATCGGTCAGATGGTTCTGTACATGTTTGTGGAAGCCGTTGTGTTGTTCATTTTGGTTCTGCTGATCGAGGTAAGGCCAAGAAACTCAAGACGGTTAGTTAGCGACGACTGATTCCCGCCCCATTCCCCCTGAAAAACTTATGATCCCTCCCAAAAAAAATCCTCCATCCCCCACCCCTTCACCTGGGGGAGTAAAAAATAACTGGTCCCTAACCGCAAAGTGATCGAGGGAAGCCACGGCTGAAATAAGCACCGGACAAGTGTCATAAATATATCTTCTTAAACGTTTCGTTGTGTAGTATCGCGGAGTATTTTTGCGAGTTATGCCGCATTTTGACGAGCCCGTAGGGCGAGTCAAAATACAAACTTAAAGTAGAAAACATTTACTCAAAATAAATGTGTGAAAACTGCTTAAAACGCGTGAAAAACGCGTGTAGTCAAGTCGCGTTTGGTCTTCGTGATTTTGCGCCTTATTTTCATTGGTTGAGAAGCAAGGTGGCGCGAATTTTCTAAACCGAGTACAAAGCAAAGTAGAGCAAAACCAACAGCTTCTGGATGAAGTTTGACCCCAAAGCGTAGCCAATATGTGAGTTAAATTTCACAGAAACGATAGTTATTCGTTAAACTTGTACAAATATTGCAGAAGTATTCTCCTCTTGGGAAGGTGGGTGCTGACTTGTTAACTAATGTTAGGTAATGTTTTGTTTGGTGACCCGGTCTACAGGTGAGGTTCTTTCTTGGTGGCTTAAGCAAAAATTCAGACGAAGCCGATGGAGCACAATGCCGAGGCAATGAGGTAGGTTTTCAATTCGATTCAATCTTCTTTGCTCGCCAAACTTCCTTACAATTAACAGCTTAGTTCCAGTTCTTAAAAAACCAGCCGTTTTACTTGTTAGACGTAACACGACCGCAGGGATAGACTTGTGTCGTGTTAAAATTTTTGTACAAACAAAAGTGAAAGGTGTGCTTGAGTATGGCTTGCCGTTATTTCTTTTGTTGTGCACTAGGACGAGGATGTTTTCAACGAGCGTGACCGTATTTCCAAGCTGAAACCAAACGAAATCGACGGAGAGGCTGTTGTTTTGAAAGACCTTACTAAGGTAAAAGGTTAAATAATCGAGAGGAAGTCGCCAACAGACTGAACTCGAGACCAAACACCCGAGTGTGAGTCCTGGGGCCCGTTTCTCTAAAGTCCTGGTAACTCGACGGGCCCGTAAAGCTGTTCTGTTTTCATTCAAGATGGGGATTTCAAAAGTTTTGAAAATGATACGATAAAACTATCAGCTAAAGAAACAAAAAGGACTGGTTTGGGTGCCAGAACCTGCTTTGCTATTCTTTAAATTTTGATTTTAAAACATGGCTTCGGGCCCGTTAAGTTAGCAGTACTTTCGAGAAATGGGCCACTGGCTCGAATACTTAACGCAACCCTAACCCTCTTTTAAGATTTCAACTCCTTGCACTCTTTAGATCTAAATATGAATTTCTATCCTACATTTCTTATGCTTTTAGCTCTGAGAATTGGGTATTAAGTCAAAAAATATTCTTTCTGTGATGTTTTACTTTCTTCTCATCACACTTCTGCTTAAAAATGTATCGATATGGTAAAGAGAAATTCCTCTTTGGTCACTCCTGCGAGTAAAAGGAATAAAAAATCCGAGCGAACATATATCTCGAGTCTGGTAACCTATATTCAAGCTTGCTGCTTCCTTGAGTCAAAGATTTAACTTCAATTCATTTACCTTCAGGTGTACGGTGGCACAAACGTAACTGCTGTGGATCATCTGTGCTTGGGAATTCCTAAAGGCGAATGTTTTGGCTTGCTTGGAATAAATGGTAAAGAAATGGTTGTTAAAACTTCAGCTTTGTATCTTAATTTTTTGTTTGTTTGTTTGTTTAAGTTTTGTTTGCTATTGCTCGCATTCACTTAAATTAGAATTTTCTGTTACTGGGTGTAAAACACCAAAACAGTAAGGCGGTAAAACTTACATGGACAAAAAAGTTCCTCAAAATGCGACACGCTGACAAACCACTGCCACTGTCACACGTGATAATCGCGCGCGCCACTGGTACTTACGATAATCGTGCGTACCACTCGTACAAGCAAAAAATTGGGCGCGCCACTCACGCGCGTCTATAAAACAGGATACCAGTCAATCGCAGCAGAACACGAAGCTTTTTAACGTGAAGCCATTCGACCTCATCACCTGAAAAAGCGTACAGATTGTAGCAGAAACTTCGCAATCCACACTGTAAGGGATTTCATTGTGAGACAAACGATTATACTTCACTACTCTTGCGTTATAACGCCCACCTTTTGTTTCTCTCCTATCAGGTGCTGGAAAGACCACCACATTTAGCATGTTAACAGGAGACTTGAGCATTTCACAGGGCACTGCTTACATGGGCGGATATAACATTTTGACGAACTTACGACAGGTTTGTAAGAAGATCTGAACTAGCAACTGGAGCAATTTTCAATTTAGTGTCGAAAGTAATCCAGAATCGCTTTGGTTTTACTTTACTTCGCTTTGCGATTGGTCCAGAAAAACCGCACAGTCCTCTCCACCAATCTGATGTAAACGTTTTAACAATCGCGACGTATTCGTTCACGTTTTCCCGCGCTTGAAGCAGTTTACTTGCTTTCACTTTGAGTCCTCATTAGCCAGTGATGATATCGATATTTGTTCTGATTGGTCGATTTAAAACTGCTCTATAAGTCGTGTTGTTTTGCATTGGTGCAATGCAGTGAGTTAAAGACTAAGAGATTCCGTTCTTAAAATTTTAGGTTCAGCAAAGGATTGGTTATTGTCCTCAGGTATGTGTATATAAAAGTCTTAGATGTTTCCGTTACTATGTCCATGTATCCGCCTTACGTGTCTTTAAACAGTGGAGCATTTTCCTGAAATTAATTTACCTGAATCGTTTTTTTTTTTTTTTCACCTTCAGTTTGACGCCCTTATTGAACGTCTAACTGGTCGCGAAATGCTGACGATGTACGCTCGTCTCCGTGGCGTTCCATCACGCAAAATAAAGGACTTGGTTTCTTCCACAATAAAACATCTGAATCTCACCAATTGGGCAGATAAACTTTGTGGAGACTACAGGTCACTACCGTTACTATTAATTTAATCCTTTAACACCCCAGTATCAGTTTGCATATTCTCCATACTGTTCTACATACATTTACTAAGGTACTGACGTGGAGGATTTGTGGAACAATCAAGGTTTTTATTTTTTAGTTCGTGATTATTTGCGTTATTCTCGTGACCTTTTTGTGTGATTCAGGGGTGATATTGCAAGGAGAAATTAGATGCCAGTCTCCCTTAGATGCTATTGAGTTAACAGATGTTGATATTAGCTCGCTCAAAATTTTGTAGCTGAACTTATACTTACACGATTTTTTTTCTAATATGATATATATATATATATATATTATTTTCTTACTAACAGTGGCGGGAATAAACGAAAACTCAGTACTGCTATTGCTTTGGTAGGGAATCCTCCCATTGTATTTTTGGTGAGTTTATTTTATTTTAGCTTGTAGCGTAGGATTTTTGAGAAAACGTAGTAGGTTCAGACCGCAACCCTTGCCGCGGCATACTAATTTCATAAAGTTAGGAATCCTTATAGGACCAGAACCGACATATTGGTTGTCGTAGTAACTTATCCCGCGGGGAAGGGGGGTTGGGAATGGGGAGAGGGCTTTCTTCTTCCCGTGATGCCTCTTGCTCCTGTTTTTGCCCACAATGGCTGCTCGAGAGAACTCGAATTTCTAACCTGTGTTTCTTGTTGTTTTAGGACGAACCCACCACAGGTATGGATCCTGTTGCTCGTCGTTTTCTGTGGGATTCACTGATGCAAGTGATGAAGGGCGGCCGATCAATAGTGCTTACTTCTCACAGGTAAGGAAAATTTTTATTCACATTTTTACTCTTTGCTTTACCACAGTTCGGTTTGTGTTGGGTGAAGAGAACATTTTAAGATCTGTGTAAGTTCTCGATATTTTCAGTCCTTTATCAAGTAATTACTGAAAATGACAGTAGTTTTGTCTTTACCTTGTATTTTGAGGCGCGGAAAAATTGCCGTGAGCATGAAGGAGACTACCAAATGAATGTTCAGTAAGATAAGAAAATAAAAAAAACACAAAAGAAATCAAGATATATCAAGAAGAAAAGAGATGGATAAAGATGTTTTAGATTATCACGGATTCCAAATTGTGAATGATGCATAAGAATCCTTAAAGTACGCGTTGACAAAATATGTAGTTTGGAGAATATTTTGAATCAGTAATTTTTCCATGCAAGGAGGGTAGCGATAATTTCAAATTGCTTTTTGTCAACACGACGAGGATAAGATCTGATTCTGAAGCTTGCCTCTTAAAAATACTTACACGAAAAGAGAACTGGTTATTAAAATGTTCTCTGGCCTTCTTTTCTAGCATGGAAGAATGCGAGGCCCTTTGCACGAGGCTTGCCATCATGGTGAATGGACAGTTTAAGTGTTTGGGATCGATTCAACATCTCAAGAGCAGGTTTGTCCCTTTTATTCTACAATTTTTCAATTGGATGCTCTAAAAAGGATAGAGAAAACTATACCAAAAAAGCTTTTGAACAAAAGAATAAAGGAAGCCGGATCAATCAGCCCTCTAACAACTGGGCCCTGATGTATTGGATTCGAAGTGGTTATTTACAAATCCTTACTGTTATACCACAGAATAAGTTGGATATATCAACAAAGTTGAAATGGTAAATTAGCCACCGTAATGATTACAAAAGCTGACGTTTCGATCGTTAGCCCTTCGTCGGAGCGAATAGAGGAATTGTGGGTTGTGTGTGCTTTTAAAGGCAGAAAATGGAGCTACGTTATTGGTGGGAGCATGGCAACGAGAAAAACATGAATAAATTAGTGGAATGAAAAGCGTTCGTTGATCCCTGTGGGATTTCGACTACCGGTTTGAAAGATGAGCTTTTGTTCAAGATTTTTACGGCTTTCCGTGCCACCTAAGTGCAAGGAAAGACCGCAGATTGCCATATGTTGCTTAGAATGATTAGGTAAATTAAAATGTCTAGCGACTGGTTTCGATGTGTCCTTGTCACTCCTTTCCACGTCTCGAAGGTGTTCTCGGAATCGGTCACCTAGTCTTCTGCCTGTTTCGCCGATGTATATCTTTTTGCAATAAGTGCAAGTTATGCAATAGATTACATTGGCGGAGGTGCACGTGAAGTGATCGGTGATCTTAATGGATCGTTTAGTTCCCGATATTTTATCAGTGTTGTGAATGAAAGGACACGTTTTGCATCGTGCACGAGCGCATTTAAAAGTGCCTGGTTGGTCATTAGTCTGAAAAGAACTTCTGACCAAAAAATTGCCTATGTTTTTGTCGCGTTTGAATGAAATGAGCGAAGGCTGCGAAAAGGTAGTGCTTGTCTCTGGATCGTTTAGAAGTAATTTAAAGTTTTTAAGAATGATGGATTTAACTAGGTGGTTGTGAGGGTGAAACGTGAGAGTGAATGGAATGCGGTCGGAATCTTCCTTATGCGACGTTTGTAGTGCTGAATGTCGATCAATAAGTTTAGCGCGGTGGTAACCCGCTTGAACGACGGAAACAGGGTAACCACGTTTATCGAAGAACTGGCACATTGACTCTGATTTGTGGTGGAAATCAGAGTCATCACTACATAAACGACGAAGTCTTAGAAACTGAGCAAAAGGAATGGAATTCTTAACGTGAGATGGATGCGAAGACGAATATAACAAGTAATTATGCAAGTCTGTAGGTTTGTAATACACACTAGTGCATAAACCGTTACTTTCAATTGAAACTTTGACGTCTAAAAAGGATAAAGAATTGTCAGAAATTTCCCAAGTATATTTCAGAGCCGGGTGAAGAGAATTGACTGCGGTTATGAATTTAGTGAGCTCCTCTCTGGAAGAGGAGGTAGCGCCGATACAGTCGTCGATGTAGCGACCGTAGAGTTCAGGTTTGGACCCGTTGTATTGGCTGAAACATTGATGTTCGACAAAACCTACAAAAAGATTGGCATAGCTTGGTCCCATTTTGGTGCCCATGGCTACACCATTGGTTTGTTTGAAGGAGTTGTTTCCGAATGAAAAGCAATTGAGTGTGAGCACTATTTCGGCTAAGCGTAGTAGTGTTTCAGATTTAGGTTCCTTAACAGTACGTTGATCAAAAAAATGTTTAAGGGCTAGAAGGCCTTCGCCATCAAGAATGACAGTGTAAAGAGACGTAATATCCATGGTGAAAAGAAGTTTGTTTTGGCCAAGGAAATTAAAGTCTCGAAAAATTTGAAGAGCGTGTTGACTGTCTTTAATATATGATGGTAAAGTTTTGACGATGGCAGCCATAATTTTGTCTAGATAGCTGGAGATAAGTTCGGTAGGGCAACTGCAAGCCGAGACAATGGGCCGACCCGGGTTGTTAGGTTTGTGAATTTTAGGTAAAAAGTAATTACGAGAAGTTCTAGGAGTGGTTATGATGAGATTTTTTGCTGTGGCCGGCAATTCTTGTTTAGTTATGAGTTGGCTGATCATATTCTTGACGGAGTTTTGATAGCTGGCAGTGAGGTCTTTGTCGATCTTTTGATAAAAAGAGGTGTCAGAAAGTTGCCGCAAAGCTTCTTTTTGGTAGAGGTCGCTGCGCCAAACAACGACTGAGCCGCCCTTATCGGCCGCTTTGATAACTATGTCTTTGCGTTTTCTAAGACTTTTTAGAGCCGACCACTCTTCAGAAGAGAGATTAGAAAAATTGGTAGTACGTTTGAAATTGAGTTTGTTGATATCGTGGCGGCATTTTTTGATAAAAAAGGCTAATGATGCGAATTGGCCCTCTGGGGGAGTCCATTTAGACTTTCGAGTCTGAAGTGCTTCGAAAGTGTCTTTGTTCGAGGTGTTAGAATCATCCTCTTTGTTGTGAAAAAAGGCTTTTAATTGAACGCGGCGAAGGAATTTTTCTACGTCTTCTTTAATTGAGAATTCGTCCGTTGTTTTAGAAATGGGAACGAAATGTAAGCCCTTACTGAGGACGGACTTTTCTGAATCGGAAAGTGAGAAGTTTTCTGGAATGGTAACTACAGTTTGGAGGTTGTCTGTTGATGAGTGGTTAGCGATTTGGGGACCGATAAGTTGGTCAAGTTTTTGGGCCTTAATTTGGTTCAAATGATTGAAAAGTTTCGAATTAGTTTCCTGAATCTTGGCGCGGAGAGATTGTAATAAAACTGCTGGACAGATTTTGGAAAGTTCATAGCGGAAATGTAGGATTTGTTCGGTGAGGTGATTACGTTTTTGGCACATAGCTCTAATGGTTATTCTCATGATGTTACGTCAAAAAGAATTTTGGGCGCATTGAATTTGGTGATGGTATTGTTTGGTGAATGAAGATGCATGAAAATTGGAGCGAAAACACTTGGGAATAACTTTAGAATGAAGGCAACGACCGATGAAGTTTATGTGGCTACAAAACGTAGTTTTGGCGGAAGTGAGAATGGCTAAACGGAATGCTAGATCTTTACTAATAGGGGGAAAAGGGAAAAGATAACTTACGATTTCCTGGCGTAGCTCCTTTGTGAGTTTCTTGAGGCTTTGCGTGGTCCGCTGTTCTGAATGCTGTGGAATGAAAAATGCTAAGAAAAAAGTTAGTAGTCGCAGCAATCAAAATACAAATGAATAAAGGCTGATAGTTTCGAAAGAAACTGTTTGGGGCTGCGTCGGTGGGAGTAACGAAATAATTTGGATATATCAACAAAGTTGAAATGGTAAATTAGCCACCGTAATGATTACAAAAGCTGACGTTTCCAGCGTTAGCCCTTCGTCGGAGCGAATAGAGGAATTGTGGGTTGTGTGTGCTTTTAAAGGCAGAAAATGGAGCTACGTTATTGGTGGGAGCATGGCAACGAGAAAAACATGAATAAATTAGTGGAATGAAAAGCGTTCGTTGATCCCTGTGGGATTTAGACTACCGGTTCGAAAGATGAGCTTTTGTTCAAGATTTTTACGGCTTTCCGTGCCACCTAAGTGCAAGGAAAGACCGCAGATTGCCATAAGTTGCTTAGAATGATTAGGTAAATTAAAATGTCTAGCGACTGGTTTCGATGTGTCCTTGTCATTCCTTTCCACGTCTCGAAAACTTGACCAACTTATCGGTCTCCAAATCGCTAACCACTCATCAACAGACAACCTCAAAACTGTAGTTACCATTCCAGAAAACCTCTCACTTTCCGATTCAGAAAAATCCGTCCTCAGTAAGGGCTAACATTTCGTTCCCATTTCTAAAACAACGGACGAATTCTCAATTAAAGAAGACGTAGAAAAATTCCTTTGCCGCGTTCAATTAAAAGCCTTTTTTCACAACAAAGAGGATGATTCTAACACCTCGAACAAAGACACTTTCGAAACACTTCAGACTCGAAAGTCTAAATGGACTCCCCCAGAGGGCCAATTCGCATCATTAGACTTTTTTATCAAAAACTGCCGCCACGATATCAACAAACTCAATTTCAAACGTAGTACCAATTTTTCTAATCTCTCTTCTGAAGAGTGGTCGGCTCTAAAAAGTCTTAGAAAACGCAAAGACATAGTTATCAAAGCGGCCGATAAGGGCGGCTCAGTCGTTGTTTGGCGCAGCGACCTCTACCAAAAAGAAGCTTTGCGGCAACTTTCTGACACCTCTTTTCATTAAAAGATCGACAAAGACCTCACTGCCAGCAATCAAAACTCCGTCAAGAATACGATCAACCAACTCTTAACTAAACAAGAATTGCCGGCCACAGCAAAAAATCTCATCATAACCACTCCTAGAACTTCTCGTATTTACTTTTTACCTAAAATTCACAAACCTAACAACCCGGGTCGGCCCATTGTCTCGGCTTGCAGTTGCCCTACCGAACTTATCTCCAGCTATCTAGACAAAATTATGGCTGCCATCGTCAAAACTTTACCATCATATATTAAAGACAGTCAACACGCTCTTCAAATTTTTCGAGACTTTAATTTCCTTGGCCAAAACAAACTTCTTTTCACCATGGATATTACGTCTCTTTACACTGTCATTCTTGATGGCGAAGGCCTTCTAGCCCTTAAACATTTTTTTGATCAACGTACTGTTAAGGAACCTAAATCTGAAACACTACTACGCTTAGCCGAAATAGTGCTCACACTCAATTGCTTTTCATTCGGAAACAACTCCTTCAAACAAACCAATGGTGTAGCCATGGGCACCAAAATGGGACCAAGCTATGCCAATCTTTTTGTAGGTTTTGTCGAACATTAATTTTTCAGCCAATACAACGGGTCCAAACCTGAACTCTACGGTCGCTACATCGACGACTGTATCGGCGCTACCTCCTCTTCCAGAGAGGAGCTCACTAAATTCATAACCGCAGTCAATTCTTTTCACCCGGCTCTGAAATATACTTGGGAAATTTCTGACAATTCTTTATCCTTTTTAGACGTCAAAGTTTCAATTGAAAGTAACGATTTATGCACTAGTGTGTATTGCAAACCTACAGACTCGCATAATTACTTGTTATACTCGTCTTCGCATCCATCTCACGTTAAGAATTCCATTCCTTTTTCTCAGTTTCTAAGACTTCGTCGTTTATGTAGTGATGACTCTGATTTCCACCACAAATCAGAGTCAATGTGCCAGTTCTTCGATAAACGTGGTTACCCTGTTTCCGTGGTTCAAGCGGGTTACCACCGCGCTAAACTTATTGATCGACGTTCAGCACTACAAACGTCGCATAAGGAAGATTCCGACCGCATTCCATTCACTCTCACGTTTCACTCCATAGTAAAACGATCCAGAGACAAGCACTATCTTTTCGCAGCCTCCGCTCATTTCATTCAAACGCGACAAAAACAGAGGCAATTTTTTGGTCAGAAGTTCTTTTCAGACTAATGACCAACCAGGCACTTTTAAATGCGCTCGTGCACGATGCAAAACGTGTCCTTTCATTGACAACACTGATAAAATATCGGGAACTAAACGATCCATTAAGATCACCGATCACTTCACGTGCACCTCCGCCAATGTAATCTATTGCATAACTTGCACTTATTGCAAAAAGATATACATCGGCGAAACAGGCAGAAGACTAGGTGACCGATTCCGAGAACACCTTCGAGACTTGGAAAGGAATGACAAGGACACATCGAAACCAGTCGCTAGACATTTTAATTTACCTAATCATTCTAAGCAACATATGGCAATCTGCGGTCTTTCCTTGCACTTAGCTGGCACGGAAAACGGTAAAAATCTTGAACAAAAGCTCATCTTTCAAACCGGTAGTCGAAATCCCACAGGGATCAGCAAACGCTTTTCATTCCACTAATTTATTCATGTTTTTCTCGTTGCCATGCTCCCACCAATAACGTAGCTCCATTTTCTGCCTTTAAAAGCACACACAACCCACAATTCCTCTATTCGCTCCGACGAAGGGCTAACGCTAGAAAAGTCAGCTTTTGTAATCATTACGGTGGCTAATTTACCATTTCAACTTTGTTGATATATCCAAATTATTTCGTTACTCCCACCGACACAGCCCCAAACAGTTTCTTTCGAAACTATCAGCCTTTATTCGTTATACCACAGGTTTGGCACTGGTTACACACTCATGATCAAAGTTGCAAGCTTCCCTCCTCCCATTCCTCGGCAAACAGCGAACGGCTTCCAATCAGCTCCACTGGCCGCTATGTCGGCACCGCCTCCGACGGTGTTCAGTAATCCTGCGGCTACTGGTGAATTACCGGAAGTGAATGAGCCGAAGAAGCCCATACCGGAAGGTAGGCAAAGCTTATGTTAGTGATTATTACATGACGTGTCGACCTTTGAAACCCTAACATCAGTTTGCAAGTTCTCCCTACTGCTTTCTAATATTTTTTTAATATTTCTAATATTTGCCTAATATTTAAGCGCTTCTTGACCTTTCTTTATTCTCGTGACCGTAATGTTTGATTCAGGGCTTATAATTTTGAGAGCAATTAGACGCCAGTCACTCTTAGAGGTGAGATAGATAGGATAGATAGTTTATTGCCAAAAATTATTACACGACTCGGGCAGTCAGAGGGCCAACAACTAAAATCAACCAATCAAAATGCTGTATTGCCGGTCCAATATTCTCTAAGTATTGGACCGGGCACTGTCCCGAATGGTCCCGAATGACACCGCACTTGTGTCCCTTTGAACTTCAGTCGTACAATAAATCTCTTATTAACCAAGCTTGCTCGGGACCGTAGTGGAAGAATATCGGCCCTCGGTCTTTTTTGTACGGACTTTGCTGCGCTCGGTCCGTACTGTCAAGACCTCGGACCGATATTCTCCCAGTACGGCCCTCGGGCTTGTTTAATAAGATATATATAAAAAATAAAATTATACAGCCATGGAATAAATACGCAGTCGCTGCTAAGACCCCATAGATTAGCCCTCGTGCACATAGCAGGAATGAATGAAGATTTGAAACGATCAGTGCGGAAGCGCGGCTTGTTAAAAACGCGCTGGCGTCTTTTGTTGTATGCTGAATGATGTCTATCTGGCAGCAAACTGTATAATGGTGGACAAAACAGATCCGTACATAACTTCTTGCGTCTGTCGTAGGTGGAGGTGGAGGATTTCTTCATTCTTTAAGAGACTATGAGACATTTTTACCAGAGAATATCAGAATTGTTTCTGTTCGTATAAAACAATTCTAATAAAACTGTTCCTTTTTTTCTCTCTCTCAAGCAGGTTATTCAAATGGTACCCAAGCGGTCATCAGCAGCAAAGATGTGCAGCCTACAGTCCCAGTCCCCCCTCCCTATCCTGCCAACCCTGTTCAAATGCAGCTCCCCCCCGGCCAGCCTATGCCGTTAGTATACGACCAGGGATTGATGTACGCTGTGGTAAACGCCCAGAACTTTGTGAACCAAACTTTCATTGGAGCGAGACTTCTGGAGAGCCATAATGTAAGTAGTACAGCGGTCAAACATCGGGCATGCGTAGGGGAATCAATTTTGGCCAGCCGCGCATCAATTACCCGCGCAAAATTTTATTCGGAATCTGTAGAAGGAAACAAAAGTAGGGAAAGAAAAACTCGTTACTTATTGAACAATAAGCCTATTCAAGTTAGGGTATGCTATTAAGTTACTCTTCTGTTCAGAGCTTCTGTTTAAAAACTTCTACTAAACCACTGTGACTTAGTGGCTTGTGTGGTCTTTTGTAACTCGTGTGAGAAAAGTCGTTGTGCCTTTTATTGTACTTTACTTGAATGAACTCGTTCCATGCTTACCAGTTAGACTGGCCAAGAGCAAGATTGAGTTTTCTAGTTAAAACGGTAAAAACCGTATATACGAGAAATTTAAATTCCCACGTCTAAAATTTTCCGCTAACATCTTTTTTTGTTGTTGTTTTTTTTTTCAGGGAGTACTGCACTTCCAGCTGGAAACTGAAGGATTGAGTTGGTCCTATATCTTTGGACAGCTGGAGAAAAATAGAGCTGCTCTGAATATTGTGGACTACAGTGTCAGTCAGACCACACTGGAACAGGTAAACACTATCAAATTTTCTGTCGCTTTAAGGGCACATCGATCGTCTTGTAACCGTTTGGCCTCTTCCCCCCTCCCCCCTCAGTGCACCACTATCAATGTCTCAACCAATCAGATGCAAAATTGAAACCAATCACGACTTGGTGGCGGGCCGCGTTTTCCCGTACCTATGGCAGTTTGGTCGGTTTTACTCTTAGTTCTCATTGGTCCTTAACGAGATTTGCCCTACTCCTGAATGGCCGTTGTAAGTATTTTGGGTTTGGTTTTACGTCACTTGATCGAGAAGAGCTTTAGTACGTACAAGTCTGTAAGCTTGCTGCACACAAGGCTGTGTAATTCTCCTCGTGGCTAGTTGATAACTCCTTTCTGTCTTTGCTTATCGCGTAGGTTTTTATCAACTTCGCCAAAGAACAACATTCCGAAGAAAGAACAAAAGTGAAGATGTGCGGATGCTTTTAATTTTCCCGGAAGACATGGAAAGTACTCATCGCTAGTCCTGGTTTACTATTTAGTTTAAGTACCGATACTAATACAGGGATAATAATTAATCGAGATTTCCATTCCTCCATGAATTATTATCTCTGAAATTTTCATACTTAGGAATCCAAAGTACAGAAATTTAAAACGCAAACCTGACTGTAAACCTTCAGTGTTACTTTCTTAGCTTCGTAGCTCTTATTTGTGACTCTCACTTCTCGCTTCCATACATTGCTTTGTAGAGCGGAAAGAGAATTTAGCGATATATCAAGTAACACAGTCTTGCCCATAAATTTGTATCTTCTCGTCACCTTTTTGCTGGAAAATGGAATATGCGTGTTCATCACTTTTAAAATTTTGAGGAATGAGGTCGAAATAATGCCTGCCTGGATCTCTTTGCTGAGCAAAGGGTGTTTTTTTTTTTTTTTTTGGATAAATTTTTTTAGATAAATTTGTTTTGTTATTGTACCGAATATTTTATTTATTTTGCCTTATTTATGCATCGTTGGTTATCACGATACCAAGGCGTTAGTTTGAAGCATCTCATGACAGTCTTCGATTTTAGAACCACGCCCTTGTCCAAGATGTTATTAAATTGACATTCAAAGAAGAATTTCCTTCTAGCACGTACGATAGAATTTTCCTTATTTGAACTTTGTGTGTAAAATGTTTAATCCTTGCTTGAACAAGGTTGTACTTGTAAAATTTTATTATTGCAAATTATGTGTACAAGTGAAAATATACCATACTCTATACGTTGCATAAAACAACAAAGTGTGCATTTAATTGAGTTTGTAAAAATGTATGTAATTGATTGCTTACGCCTTTACACTCTTGCATTGATAGGCATATTTTCCCCTATATTCTCTATACATTTTCTAAGGTGCCAACAAGAAAAATTTGTTTAACAATCAAGAGCTTCTTCTGAATCAGTTGGTGATCATTGCCTTTACTTTCGTGACCTCAGCGTACCGGCTATTGAGTTATGGATGCACACGGGAGGTGTAGTCGCTACTTCACAATTTATTGCTAAGCTCTAAACAATCGATTTATGATTCGAATATGTACGAGCTTTAGGGAATCCGCAGTAAGGTTAAATGAAAAACTACAAGAAAAAAAACACGCCCGACTCATTCATTTCACGTATTTTCTCAGCCCGCTATGCCTTATGGGAGGCACAGGTCTTCCAACACTAGAACAAAAAATTCTTTTTTTATGTTCAACGAAAGGTAACAACAGGAGGTTGCTAAGCACGAGAGAAGCGAAAGAGTCGCGCGAGGCGATAGCCGAAAGGAACTCTAGCTTCTTGAGTGCTTAACAAACCTCAATAGTGTACACTGTGGCGTGTACCATTTGTTTTATGACATAACATTGATACATTGTAGTAAAAGAGTTTTCTTTTGTTTAAAAAATCTTACGTGACCAGAAAAAACGAGCGCGCGCGGAAAACTAGTCTTTGCATTTGCTCACGTCTTCAGTTTACACCCACGGGCATATGGGGACACTGAATTGACCAATCAGAGCGTGCACTTTACTTTGGTTATGTTATGTTTCATTCAGGGGTGATATCGCAAGAAAATAGATGCTGGTCACTCGGAGAAGTTAAAGGAGTACAGCTACTACCAAAGTTCGTCCAGTATCGTTAGCCCTTCGTCAGAGCGAATGATTCGCTCTAACGAGGGGCTAACGCTCGAAACGTCAGCTTTTTAACTCTTTACGGTGGCCAATTTACAATTTCAACTTAGTTGATATAACCAAATCACCTTGTTACCCCCAACGACACAGCACCAAAGTTTCTTTAGAAACTTTCGCCCTTTATTCATCAGTCTTGGAGCTCTTTTTTGCTGGCTCGTTGTGTTGAATGACAACAGTCACAAAAATTTCAAGGGGACAAAACGTGTCAGCTGAAGAACAAACGAAAAACTCTTTCTACGTGGAGATGACATTACATGTGGACGCCAATCAAGGTAACTTTATTTAAGACAATGTCTAAATCATTAAAAGTTAACCATAAAATTATATTTACATTGTCAAATTTCTGCACTTCTCTCTCTCCATAAAACGCATCCAAAACTCAAATTCAAAGTTCCTCTAAACACATATCATTTAATACCGATGGGCTTTGAAGAAACGTATTTAAAAAAAACTTGTTCTCTTTACAAAAGTAGATTTTGTTTCATTTTACGAAGGCCATGGGTGGCCTAGTCCCAGTCCTTTGGGTCTCAAATATGCCCTCACTGGGTCCTGGATTCCACTTCTGTCAGCTCCGAGTCCAGTCCCTGGTGTCCAACCCATGACGCGCAACATCTGGTTTCCAATGTTGGATGAAGGTATTGGATTAGCTTCCCCTCCAACTGTTGCTGTAGAAACAGAAGTCAGAAAACCCTTAGTAATGGATAAATAATAGATAAATAGATAGATAGATAGATAGAAACTTTATTAATGTGTCAAGGAACCTTCTAGTATGGGAGATATCCCATACTAATATGGGGACACAAATAAAATGGATAAACATTACTTACAAAGAATATTACTTACTTGAGAATAAAATTAAGTCATATCATGCTTGAAAACAAATATGAAATGAATTAAGAATTACATAGAGCATAGCCCCTGCAGCAATCATCTAATAGATAGCTGAGGTCACGCTTACGTATGCAGTTTTTGAAACTAGCTAACTAGCTAACTAACTAGCTAGCTAATATTATATTTTATTATAACTAACTAAACTAGCTAATATTGTATCAATATTGTTGAGAAAAATTCTGTTTTGGTCACTCAAGGAGTTTAAGGGTTAAGGAAAATAGTTTACCATTAGCTTCTCTAAATACTACAGAAGGAATAATTTGGCTTTAGATACCATCAACTGCTACAGAAGGAATAATTTGGCTTCAGATACCATCAACACATTTGCTCCACTGATTTTTGTTGTTGTTTGTCATTGCTTGGAAATTTTAAAATTTTAGAATTCATTGTCAGTAGTAACTCTTTGTTGTTTTTCAATCTTGTATGTGAAACAGCTAATTATGTGCACTTATGCCTCAAATAATAATCATCTTTCAGGATCCCCATTTTGGTGTCTATTAGACATTGTTCCAATCAAGAACGAGAAAGGCAATGTGGTGCTTTTTCTCGCTTCACATAAAGATATCACTAAGAGGAAGATAAGTGGAGAAGTTCCTGAACAGGATGTGGGTATGAAAACTATACACCAGTGCAAGAGCCTCTTCAAATGAAACTGGTCTCCCCTGGCCAGAATATACCTCATAAAAATTTTTTATTTTTTTTCGTAATAGAGCTACTGAGACCTCACAAAGTGGGTAGAGGGGGAGGGGGGGGTGATGGACAACATAAATTTTCCAGGAAGAACACCCAAGCACCATTGGTCAGAGAAATACAAAAAGGTCACAGTTACCTCAACCAAAGTCGAATTTCTGATGGTAAATAATAACCGTTCTGAAATGTAAGAGTGATAATGGGGCTGAAAATGTATGGAGTAAAGGATGGAAAAAGTTTACTTCTCTAACTTAGCCACACCGTTTACTGGGTTTAATGAAGAGGCCCTTGATACTTGGCTATACCACCGGTATATAAGAGCATGCACATAACGAAAAGGTTGGCGGGAACTGTTAATCAAAGTGGAAGCCGTTTACTTAGACGTAATTACTTAACGGGAAAGGAAAGAGCATGATTCAAAAGTTATCTGCAGTTACTTTCGCTCTTAGAGATAAATCTCAGTGCTCGTCTTCCTTAATCCGGACAAAACCATTTAGCTATGCACTCGTCAGATAACTGTTTTGGTTGGTCATGTTGGAGATTGTTAATACATATAAACCTTTGAGCCACCAAAATATACTACATAGAGATGATACTTGCCTAATCACTAGGATCGTGACTTCTAGAATCTCTCAGAGTACGTCCAGTCCAAATGTAACTCTAATACCCCATTCACATCAAAGCCTAAACATGCTTTAAAGCTGTTTTGTTAAACATGGTTTAACACAACAGCTCCATAGAAACTGCTCAAATCAATATTTGGTTGACTTCAAATGTGGCACATTGAAAATACAATTTAGCAATTGCTTGAATCTTGTGGAAAATTTAGTTTTTCAGTTCTCTGCTTCTGATTTTTATTCAGTTAAACCTGGTTTAACTAAACAAGTTTTCTGGTGTGAATGGGGTATAAGTTTATCGGCTCTTTTGTCTGCCATGATGGTTTTGTGGAAACTCCGCTGACAAGCTTATTTTTACGCAAAGATAAACTCCGACCGGACTTAAATCGGATTGGACAGGATTTGGTCTGGTTTCGAAATTTTTTAATCGGCTCCGTCTCACATATAATCCAATCAAACAGACAGTGGCTCCTCAAAATTAAACAGAAACTTCGTTATTCGCCGGGATTCTAAGATCAGATGAAAATATCACTGACTTTTTTTTTTTGTTCATGTGTTTGTTTGTTCGCTTCTTCAGCTTCTATTTCGGGTGGGACTGAAAAGCTGAGCAGATCTCGTTCCAGAAAATTCAGCAGAGATGTTCTTCTTCACTTGTCAAGGCAATACGCGCAGAGTGCTGGTCCTGCAAACAAAGCGAATCCACGAAGACCCATCAAGAGAGCCCGAGTGGGTAGAGAACAATTACCGCTAGTAAATAACTATTTTTAGTATATACTAAAACAGTGGATAGCGTTGAAGGCGCGCTCTGATTGGCTAGTCAAACTCCGAATATCCTTTGCTATTTACCTCCGAGCAACTCGGGAAAAAATGGCGTCCCGGTTTGCATCCGTGACAAGCGAAGAATTCACTCAAATTAACGACGGTGGTGTATATTATCTCACTGTTTTAGTATATACTAAAACAACTATTCACCTCGGTGTCGGTGGTTAGCGGTGGATATTTACCTCGCCGCTTCGCGGCTCGGTAAATATCCACCACTAACCACCTCCACTCTGGTGAATAGTTGTTAACTATCTGAGGTCAATGTCCAAGCTTTAGCGCGACGTGAGAATTGACCCACCAAAGAGAATGGGGGAGGGGGGGGGGGGGGAAGGGGTGAATGGGATCAAAGAAACACTTTGTACTTTTTCGGAAAGAAAGCGGTGGAGATAACATTACAACAGAAATATTCACCAAATGGAAGGGAATAAAGCAGTGACATCAGTAAAAGTAACAAAACGCATCTTTGAATAAGTCCGATACTACAAATGAAAAACTTAATTTCTTTAAAAAAAAATCTATTTGAATCAAGTATCTGAGCAACTGCGTACACGCCCCTCCCTTAACCCAACTATAGTCAACTGAAAACAAGCTGGGGTTAAAATTCGTGTTAGGGGAGGGGTAGGTGCGCAGTAGCTCTGGTACTAAAACTGGTCAGTCTCTTCAAAGCAAACTAATATGAATGCATAAGTTCTCTCACTGAGCACAAGCTTTCCGCCTTGTTCCGTTAGTAAACTTTTTAATTCTCTCCTTGCAGTCTTTTTCGTTTAATTCCGAGCGACTACCTCAATACAAGCGAGAAACTGACAAGAAATCAAAGTTTCTTTTTCTACACTACAGCAACACCAAAGGATTCTGGGATTGGTGGATACTCATCTTGACAACTTATATTGCAATCATGGTCCCTTATAATGTGGCCTTTCGGAGGAACGACCGGAAAAGGGACCTAATTATATTTGATATGGTTCTGGAATTATTTTTTATTATGGACATGGTGGTTCACTTTCGAACTTCCTTCGTGGACCCGAGCGGGCGGATTATATATGATCAGAAAAAAATAGCGATTCATTACCTTAAAGGATGGTTCGTTTTGGACTTTCTGGCAGCATTACCGTTCGAGGCTTTGTATTTTGTCAATCAAACTTGGGTAAGTAAACAATCATTGTCAGTTGATAACAATACCATGACCAAACAGGTGCGAAGGAAGCAACCTCCTTCCCTGAGCCAGGTCCTCTGCAAGCTACAGTCAAAAACAGCGTGAGTATTATCAAAAGCAAAAAGAGGAGAGATAAGAACTCAGGTGTAAAGCTCATGATTTATCAACGATAAAACAGCCTGTAAATAGAAATCCTTCTAACTATAGAGTGTTCTCAAGAAAAATGTCTGATTTCAGGACATGAGAGGTTCTGTCTTCTTTCTAAAACAACCGTTGTTCAAGATCTTTTGAAGACCAATGTTTGATTGAAGCAATAATTCAGTATAAACAACCTCCCACTCACCGCCCCTCCTCCTTCCCAAAGAAAAAAGGAAAAAAGAAAAAAGAAATTTTTTCCAGTTTAAGTAACTATTAATCGGTCGGCAGAGATTCACGTTGCGTGAACGACAGAGCGTTGCGTGACGATAGCAAACAACAGCTGCGTGTATCACATTGAAAATGCTTTTAAACAGGGTCCACCTAAACCAAAACGTGGCTTTCAGCAGTGGTCAAACAATACTGAATATTAACTAGGCAAAACTCACTTTAACTGTTGTTTCTTGTAAATGTAACTAGTATACAACTTGACTTTAAAAATTAATTGTTTCTAAAATCGGACTGACAAAGCTGTAAAAGCATTGCTATTGCTTTTAACCACCTAATAATACTCGAAACATGACCACAATTAGATGGAAATGTTCATCGTTCTCTCTGTTCATTTCAATTCACAACGTGCAACCTTGTTCCCAGGGCCTTTTCCCGCCCCGCCTCCAACTCCACCCCCAACTAAGGAAAAAGGCCCTGGGAACGAGGTTGCATAACGTGTTATTTTAATTCCACGAAATTGCACTACTGATCATCCTGGCTAATTACCCTTAATAGTCCATTTTAATACACTACTACATTGTTTCATTTAGCTATCTCTTTCTTTATATTCTTTTCCTTTCTCTTTTCATTATCTAGGCACATTCCATTGATAGAAAAGGCTCTTCATTCAACGAGGTACTGCTTAGATAAATTAAGAATATGTACATTTTATTTCAAGTCTAAAAGTTTCAGTTTTCGCTTTAAATTAGGGCTCTATTGACTAGGTTTTTTAAAATACGTGTAAACCTCTGTTGCCTTTTTCCTCTTAATCTGAATGTTTTCTACTTTTTCTGACTAAAAGTAGATTTTGATTAATTTCTCAATTTAACCTAATCGTGACAGTATTTTGGCTGACTCGTTCTCAGTCGTCACCAAAATGTGCGCGACAGTGACGTTGGGGTAGAAAGGGGTGACCGGAAAAAGGAGGAGAATCACTTTCACCTCATCGTGGCTGCACCATTGTTGCCTCCGCTTTGAAAGACGACTTGAGACAGGTCACCTCTCTTGGTAATTGCTCGCATTTCCCCATAAGGGATAAAGTAACCGTCGGTTTTCTCATCTCTGACTTTAAAACAAGCTCTAAAATTTGAATGACTCGTATATTAATCGATTAGGATCTTAAGTTGAATACTTGGGATCATTGTTATTAACTGAGCAACTGCACACCTACCTACCCATCCCCTAAACTAACAACAGACAATTGATAACAAGTTACGGTCAGCTCTAGTAATAACAAGTCAAAGTTTAAGTTCAGTTCGGGAAGGGGTAGGTGCGCAGTTGCAGTGCGTGCATTGATCCAATACTTGCTTCAGCGCGTTACGACTTTATTTATTTTTTTTTTCTTATTCAGTTTCCATAAGAATCTCGACCAGATCAAAGTTACAGCACAATAAAGTACAATTTTAAAAGTAAAAATATTAACAGATTGGCGGAAAGGTTTACCCTGTAAAATTCAGCCCATCAGAGTGAAAAATCTCTGAGTATCGATAAGGTCAAACGCTAACGGACTCTTTCTCTGAATCAACAGGGTTTTTTGATTCAACTTCTTAAATGCGGGCGCCTTCTTCGACTCTTTCGCGTGGTCCGTAAGCTCCACCGCTACACTGAATACAGTGCTATACTTTTGACTCTCCTTATGATAGCATTTGCAATGATGGCTCATTGGCTGGCCTGTATCTGGTATGTGATTGGTTTATCTGAAATCTCAGAAAATTCAACCGTAAGTTGGCTGTATGCGCTTGGCGAGGCAATCAACAAACCTTACGTGAATTTTACGGCGGAGACTGGACCCGACGAAGGGTCTGCTTACGTCACCGCTTTGTATTTTACGCTGACCAGTATGACCACGGTCGGATTTGGTAACGTGGCGGCAAATACGAATGGAGAAAAAGTGTTTGCTGTTGTTACAATGCTAATTGGAGGTTAGTTGTAAGTATAATAGTATACATCATGAAAACGAGGCAAGCGTGGGGAACGAAAAGCGTTAGAAAGGAGCAAGGATTACATTCCCTTTGTTTACTTCCTTTACCCACCCGTCTTTTTCTCGTCACTACTAATCGAGAGACGGGAATATACGACTTCCGCGAGCAAGCGCTGCCTGTGAAATAGAAGGAGGTTAATTATCCACTTATTTGTATAGGTAATCATAATATACTATTTCGAATCAGTTTGGAATGAAAACGCACCGCACGAGTCCGTGTAACTTTTTCAAAGGCTAAGATATCCTACAAGTTCGTAAGGCGAGCAAAGTTTGTAGTCTTTGAAAAAGTTAGACTGCTTCTAGGTAACAGACAGTTTATTTTCAACGTTTTGCATTCAATTTCAACCTTACGCGCTATAGTTTGCAATTGGCGTGCTCGCAACCAATAGAAAAACTGAAATGTTGTTTGCATGTTATAACTAACATTCTGAGAAGCATTCAAAAGCCGATGATGCCTCGCGAGCAGAAAACTGCATTCAAGTTCTAAAAGCAATATATTTATGGTTTGAACAAACTGGATGGGGATTAAAATCGAATGACTGAAAACTAGTGAACTTAGAGACCACGCGTAGTGGCTGTATTTCTCTTTTGCGTTAAGATTGCCCACCGTACGACGTGAAAACTTTAAACTCTCAGCTGTAATTAATCATAGATAAACGATAACCCCTTTATATTTTTTTCAGCATTGATGCATGCCGCCATATTTGGAAATGTAGCCGCTATCATTCAAAAGCTCTACGCCAATCGAGTTCGTTACCATTCCCGCGCGAACGAAATCAAACAGTTCATCCGAGTTCACAGAATTGATCAAGATTTAGCCAATAGGCTTGAAGATTATTTTCACACCACGTGGTCTCTTTCCGGAGGTGTCGATACCAGCGAGGTATGTAAAGAATGTTAAAAGACCTAGAGCAGTTATCAAGTCATATCCTCGTTTCATTCTCGTGTGTGGATAAAAAGTTTGGTTTAAATTTATTTTCTTTGTAAAAATTCAATTGCAGAAAGTGTTAAACAAAGCTAATTTTATAAATGCTGCTTCTAAAATTAAGCAACAAAACCAAAATCGCTATAATGATTATAAGTTTTTCAAGGTCGATCACATGTGTTATATCTTCATGCGATTAAGAGCATAGCTGACAATTTCTAGCCTGTTCCAGACATATAGCAAGTAAAACGCAGCGCTATAGTAAACGGTGGAATTATAGCGGAGGTAGGAAGAAACGAAAGAGGCTTGGGTCGAGTTTGGGTCCACGTGACCCGAGCCAAACCTCTCGTTTTTCGCTCTGCCGCTAATTATCGCGCCGTTTACTATTTCGCACGGATTTTGCACCGTTATACTTGCTGCCTGATGCCTCTGCTTTTCGTTGTTCACGTTTGTACTCTCTTTTTCAACTCAATATCTCTTTTGAGAAAGAAAAAGTACTTTTTGATTTTCTGCTGATTCTTCTCAGATTCTCACCACGTTTCCGGAAGAACTTCAGTCAGACGTGTGCATGCATCTGTACAAAGGCCTATTAGAGCTCAGCCCTTTTAACCAGGCCCCGCGCGGCTGTCTTAAAATGCTCTCGCCCCAGGTCCGTACCGTTTATGTTGGGCCAGGCGAGGTGCTTTTGGCTCAAAATGATGTCATCAACGCCATTTATTACATTGCTAACGGGTCAATGGAGGTGTTACAAGGAGAATCTGTGGCAGCCATTCTGGGTAAGTGTGACGATGCTTTACATAAATGCTGCTAGTAGATACACGAAAACGCTACTAAATGTCGATTAGCAAAGTGTTAAGAACTTTGTGAACAAAAGGCACACCAAAGAAACAAGCCAAGCCAATTCTACACGATTATAACCCTCTTACCAACATGTTTTCGTCATTTAGGAAAAGGAGATGTTTTTGGCGAGGACATTTCACGGAGAACTCCCGCCAAGAGAGCTAATGGTGACGTCAGGGCCCTGACGTATTGTGACGTGTACTTTATCACGCGTGAACGCTTGCAGAATGTTCTGCACTTTTACCAAGACTTCGCTTTTAAGTTCTCCGATCATCTTGAGCTTACGTACGACCTGGGAGCTAGTGAGGTAATGGTTGAATAAAATTTGTCCTTCTAAAACCAACTGCAAGTTAGTAGCGTACGTTTCCCCGCTTGTTAAGCAGTTTGCTTGATTATGATCTAAGTTTTGATTGGCTCCCTTTGATTGAATAAATTGTTCTGATTGGATGCTGCGATAGATTTGGTTTTGGTTTTTGAGCAATTTTGAATTGAGTGTCGAAAGTAATCTGTGATTGGTCCAGAAGACTTGCGCCACTCTCTCGACCAATCAGATGCAAAACTGACGCCAATCGCCCGCGTTTTCCCGCGCTTTGCGCAGTTCACTTGTTTTTAACTTTGATTTCTCATTGGCTCTTCGGGTCATTTTCCTTTCTTCTGATTGGCCGTTGTAACTACTTTGGTTTTGTTTTTTACGACACTGAATCGAAAAGCGCTCAAAAATGCAAACTACGTTGCGGGTCAAGCGACATCGATCTGGGTTTAGGCGGAAAAAGGTTTGCGCGTAAGAAATGTTGTGCTAATAGGCCATTTTACAGTTGTGTACTTAGTTGCCAAGCCTTTGATTCAGAGTGAGGCTGAAGGTGACCTTGTTGTGATAGAGACCTGTATCAACTTAGCATGATAACAAAGTGATTTACATTTGAAAGGCAGCAAGGTTTGTATCATAACAAGGTCACCCCTAGCCTCACTCCCATTCAAAGGCTTGGCAACCAAGCACACAACTGGAAAATGGACTATTATGAAAAATATCACTGACGTTTTGTTCGAGACTGATTCTTAAGGACCAGCCATTCTTTATCACTGGGGGGGAGAGGTCGGAGAATTTTGAGGGGATCACATGGTTTTCGTCGGGAACGGAGTGGAGATGAGTAGTCTCTCCCTATAGAGGGACTAATAAGGGGGATCATGAGAAAACTACAGAGCCTTAGGAAAGGATCAGGTGAATTTTATTTTGACACAACCAAAATCCTCCACGTGCCCCTCACCGCCCCCATTCCAGGCGTTAAACAATAACCGTTCCCTTAATTTTCTGATACTCTTTTGCTCCGTTTAATCCACATGAATTGTCTCGCATCATGCTGAAAATTCCTTGCAGTTCATTGTTCAACACTCTTGTACAAGTCTTAGCTGAGTGTTTGAGTGCGACACAGATCCTTGTAATTTTGAATCGTCATCGACTTTACAATGATGCGATTTCTTGTTTAATGCTTACAGAAAGATATCTGGCGAAGGGGAGGCTTGGACTCAATTTCAGAAGATGAAGAAGAGGACGACGAAGAAACGGAGACCAACGCCCTTGATGGCATGTTTAATCACGTGAACCACACCAATCATTCAAAAAATTCCTTTAGCAACGCAACACGGTTCAATAGGAGGCCTGGAAACAAACTGAATCTGTACAGAAAACCTAATCACTTAAAGCTTTCGGATTCATGGACTGGACTAATGAAAAATAACTCGACGGAATTGAAAAACCGATCAAATCACGTTGAAAAACAACCATTATGTGTTTCATCCCCTGAGGACGAAAAGTCAAGACCTCAATCTCCGCGATCTCTTGTACGACAGCTCGCCGTGGACGTAAATACGGGCTCAAAGAAAAGTAATGCATTGGACTCTTCTCCTGAGGAGAAATCTTCAAGTGAACCGTTTACTGATCCAAGTCTTGAGTGGGATCAAGAGAACTTTTCATTGAAAAGTGATGCAAATTCACCAGATGGTGAAAAGGATGGAGGCGAGAGCCTCGAAATGAAGAAACTAGGTACAAACAATTCGACCAGTTTGATAGAAGAAATTGATGAAGAGGGAGAAAATGATGAACGTGAGAAACTCCTTTTGCGACACTCGTTCTCTGAAGATGAATGCATCGATGCCAATTCACAGGCCAGTGATTCGCCTGTGTTGTCAAAAAAATGCAGCCAAAACTTTTTCACTCATCTTTCCTTGGGCTGCGAGGGGATCGACGGTTCTACATCGTTCTTAAACGGAGATCTCAATGCTGATAAAAAGAAGGAAGACACTAGTAATTATTATCCAAAAAGAATAACGGAGGAAGACGACAACGATTGTTATCCAAGAAGAATAACTAGAGAGAAAGACAATCCATGCAGTTTAAATGACAGTATTGGTGATATAACGAAGGGTTTGTACGATGATGTTTTCGACAGTTCGAGTGATCTCCGTAATGGAGAAACTCTGTTAGGTTTATATGACTACGGTATTGAAGACACTGCGGGAGGCCTATATGACGATGGTCATGGTAATTGTTACACCAATTTCGATACTACGTCTAGCATACCCAGACCTCCTCGTTATACACCAACCTTCAGTAGCCAAGACAGGACTTCCGGTCAAAGTACGGTTACTTCACCAGTGGAGAGTGTGCGTGGAAGTTGTAGAAGTGGTTTTTCTGAGCTCCCATTCAGAGAGAGCTTCGCAGATAGTCCAATCAGTCCATATGGAGAATCCAAAGGATTTTCATTTTCTTCCTATTGTGAAGGCACACGAGGAAGCCGTCAAAATTCCGCTGAAAGCTCCAGAAATTCTACCCAGTCGCGTGGATTTGAAATACCAAATAGTCCGCGAAATAAACTTAAGAGCACTGTTCCTGATTTTAGGGCACCAATTCCCTATGGCGGAAGCCTTAAAGATGGACAATCGGCTTCTCGCCCAGACCGTGGTCGAAATGGGGGCTTAAGGCGCACTTTAACTGAATTTAACTCGCCAAACAATTCCAACAGTTCTCTCAATGAGAAACCAGCACCACCAGGAAGGAGGAGGAAAGTTTCCGGGGCAATAAAACCCCCTGCGATATTTGCACCGCTTGTTACGAACGTAAGCAGTCCTTATAAGGACTTTATACCACCTGTGCGGGAGTCCGCGATCACGTGTGATTGTGAGGCCACGTACGGGCATGATATAACCTGTGAAAATCGGCAGTTAAGTCCAGATAGTGAAAATGATCGCTGTGAAGAAAGGAAAATCGACAATTTTGACACAGATAATACTGAGGACAGAGGAGAGAATTTCTTCAGAGATGCTGGAGATCTGATCGCCGAGAAACAACTCAGACGCCTAAGTGGCAGAGATAGCGACAATGTATTGAAGAAAAACTTGTCCATGTCTAGATCAACTCTGTCATCTCAAGCATCGATAACGAAAAGAGACCTCGAAAGCGATCCCTCCCAGAAAATTGACGACTCATCAATTGAATGCAACTCCGTCAAAGAGATTAGCGACGACTTTGGACAAAGGTTCTTGATCTCGTCCTATTCAAACATTAATCACCGACCCAGTCTTTCTGGGGCTTATTCGACCGAGTGCATTGAAAAGGAAGAGATCCCAGAGAGCGATGAGCAGGGGCAACTGTTTCGCCCAATGCGATCTAGCTTCTCAGAACCGCACTTAAGTCTAAGAACCCCGGCGCTGGAAGGAATTGTAGAGCACAGATTTCCCGAAGAGGAGCTACAGTTGGATCAAAACAGCCTAGAAACGCAAGATACAAATACTAGAAACCTGGAGGAAATTTTTAAAGATGTGTGCAGCACCAAAGAAGCCATAGAAAAATTGGAGTTGATTTTGAGCTCATCTGAAACAGATATCCATACAGATCTCGCGGACACGAAACAGACAGTTCAAAAACTAGATAGACAGGTATTGAACCTGAATAAAGAGGTGACATCTCTTAGCAGTGACGTAAAGATGATTTTGGAACTCTTAAAAAATTTGAAGAATGGCGAATCTGTTGCTTGATACAACATTAACTGAAAATAAGAAACAATAGCGTTCATGAAAGCTTCACGAAAGGACAAATCTGTGCGTGAATAAATACATAGATTTTGCAAAAAGTCAACTAGAAGAGAACACTACCACATAACTCTGCACATTACATTATGACCAGAGTTCTTGACGTCTACAGATGGCGTCATATTCTAAACCGGGCTTCTAATCGGTCATGTGCGTATGACGTCAACTCCGCCATATTGGTGTACCTGAACAATACAAGTTGACCATATTGGTGTACAAAGTCTTTAAATTCTTTGGAAGTTCAATAATCAACTATGCTGTCGGTCTTGTGGTAAATAATGACGCTGGAGGAACTTGTAAAATAACCCAAATTTTATAGATATGTATATTTTTTCACACACTCGCACATAGCATCCAACGATGATATTTTTATGTGTACCTACGAGGAGTGCAAAGCATTTAAAAAGTCTAGTTAGAATAAAATGACCAATGACTTAATACGATCATCATATCTGTTATTATCCGCGAGCGGGGAAATTTGAAATATTTTGCTCTGGCTTGCGTGACCCTGCATTTCCAGCTTCGAAAAAGTCTAACCTCCACCTTCCTCCCACTCGCTCCTCTTAGAGTAAGATTTAGGAAACTTGGCATATGAATGGACAAGATTTCGGGGGCAGACTTAATCTTGATCCGAGATCCAATCATGTAACTGAAATGTAGACCACCTAGCCATGAGAGGTCTAGATACTAGATTGGGGCAGACCCCAGCCGTAGTTCCCATCCCTTAAGTTCCCTCCCCCCTGCATTCGATGACAATGATATAGTTTCCATAAGCGGTACCATGTCGTCGGTACTCATAAAAAGAAACTAGACTGAGTTGGAATCCTTTGGCTGCCCACGCGAGCATCCTGTGGTAAAAGAATGTTCACCTAATGCGATAACAATGAATATCGATGGTATTCAATCGTTTCGTACCCACTGAAGACTTTTAATTTAACTAAATTTAGACGACTCGTAACCAGTTTGTGTCGGTTCGAACTCAACCTCCCGGTCGATTCGTACCCGTCCTCACATTCAGTGAAGATCATAACCAAGGATATCTCTCGAAATAACTTATGCGTGAATTCGGAAACTGATTTCGATCGCCGTTTGCGTACGTATGTCTTATTAGAAGTTTTGTTGTGTAGTATCGCTGAGTATTTTTACGAGTTGTTCCGTATTTTGACGTGCCCGTAGAGCGAGTCAAAATACAAACAACGAGTAAAAATACTCAGCGATACTCTGACACAACAAAACGTCTAATAAGAGATTTATTATCTAACAATCCAAATTGTTATTTCAGTGCGGGCGAATTTCGTGGATATTTCTGGAGTACAAATATCGCGTGATATTTGTACTCGTCTCGCGCGTTATTTGTACTCTACGAAGCACAATTGGTTAATAAATAAATATTATTAGACGTGTTGTTGTGTAGTATCGCTGAGTATTTTTACGAGTTGTGTCGTATTTTGACGAGCCCGTAGCGCGGGTCAAAATACAAATAACGAGTAAAAATACTCAGCGATACTACACAACAAAACCTCTAATAAGTTATTTATTATCAAACACGCCAAACTGTTGTTTCTGCAGGCGAATTTCGCGGATATTTATTTACGGGGAGTGCGTGACAGAAGTATGCGAAGCGGAACGGAATTGGCGCGTTGTTGTGCTGTTTCTATTTTCTTCATTAAATGAAGAAATTTTCTGGTCGTCAAGCTGTTTTTCTTCGTTCGATTCATCAAATGAACTTGGATCTATATTTGCCAGCCATTCTGACTCTTCGTCGTCGGAAATATGATTGAAATTGTCCGCCACTTTTTTTTTCCGTAGCTACAATCCAATTCTTCACTTGCGCGATGCGAGAAAACCAGTTTAACCGGTACTACAATAGACGAGTACAAATACCGCGTGACATTTGTACTCGTCTATGGCGTTATTCGTACTCGTCTAGGTGTAGTTGGATAAGAAGACAAGTTAATCATGAGTCAAGCGAGTAAGATGAAAGTAAAGTGTGCTGTGTATACGTGTGACCTTCTCAACACATCAGGACGTAATGTCTTGCCTATCCCTCAACCTGCTTTATTAAATAAACTATGATGATGATGATGAACAACAACAACAACACCGGACCCAAAATTTTCGTTTACCGGCCTCACATTAAGTGGTTGCGACTTCAAATCCGTAAATCCCAAGGCTGGCAGACAGAAAGGAGAATAACCGATTAGCTGGGTATGAAACGATTGATAATTAACTATATCAGTACAGGCCGATGACATGAGAATAACATGTTACATAAACAATTTACAAAACCAAGACACGCAAATCTGCTTGAGTTTCTAAGGGGCCGACCATTTAGGTGATTTCTGGTCATCAAGAAATTTTTTTCTAGCAGTCTGCTATGCAGGATATTTTTTTCCGTTGTAAATGCTCTTTTTTTTTTTCTGTTACATTTGGGCTGCATGCAATTTTTTTCTTCCAATAAGCGCTTGCAGGAAATTTTTTTCAAAATCACCCCCCCCCCCCCCCTCACTTAGTTTTGGCTATATGTTCTAGATCGGTTTTTCGGTTTTGTTGTTCATTGGGTTTTCCATTTTTAGCATTTGGTGTTCGGTTTTTGTCAAAAACTTTGACGGGTACTCGGATTTGGTCAGTCCATTGTGCTTTTTCGGTTTTTCGTATTGGGCTTCCTGTTTCTGTTCGATCTGCAGCTGAGCAGCAGTTATACGCCTCTATTGATCTCGAATAGCCGCGAAACCTAGTATCAGATCGATCAGTATAATTAGGATTTTGACAACTGAGATGTGCAAATTCATCGGTTTGGACGGTATTGCAAGCGGTTTTCAGTTTTGATCGAGTATTTTGCGGTTTTTCGGTTTCTAATGGACCCCAATGCCCGCTTAGTTCAGATGCGCATCAATAGTTCCCCAAAAAGCCACAACAAACTGGCACTACAAAATTCACCTTTATTTGTTCTTGATTGCTCAAGTTTGCACTGACTTTTTGGAAAAAATATTCATAGGTGTAGAGGAAGGTGTACGTTTATATACAAGAGCCCCATGTTACAGCTTTTCTGTTAGCGTTTCAGTTTCAAATGCAATTCGTCCCTGACGGTGCTCTTGTTGCCAACTTTAAACCCGGTGCTGGGTCGGCTGGGCGCGCTTAACAGCACAATTTCAAAATTACTACCATACGCAAAGTTGAAAATAATACCCTTTTACCCTCGGCAGTGTTTGTAGCACAAGTGCTAGTGGGGGCCGAGTAAACAACTGAAATAATTAATTCAAATCGAACGTAACAGTTAAGAATCCTAACTGACCAGAGGCAAAAACCAGTTGAATATTTAGCACTAACTGCAGATAAAATAACTTTGAAATTTAACATGAAAACTCAACTGATCTGATTGAATAGTTCTGATAATTGAACAGCTATTTCTTTGAATGCACCGATTTTGCCGATCAGGTTTTAATAATAGGTACCTGGTAATAGTTTCTTCGTGAACACAGCAATGTTTATCGGAATAAAATAACCTTTCTGAATAATTAAAATCATCGTGTCAAAAGCAACACCGTAAATGAAACTTTTGTTACAATATTACATTATTGTTCAATTGCATTATTAAGAGAAACCATTCTTTTTGAGAAATATTTTCCAAAGATCACAATTTTTTTGTCCGTTATGTAAATATATATCTCTCTGGCGAGTCGCCTCTGCAACGAGATTTGTGTGCGCGAAAAACATTAGCATGTACTGTTACACCTGAGTAAACTTGAACTGGATCTTTTTGTTTGTGGTTAGAAGTTTGCAAAATGAAAATATTTTCAATATGCATGTGTGGTCCTAAAAGTGCAAGTAGGGAGCTCTCGCGCGAAAAAAAGACGTTTCAAATCTCTTTGGAAGTAGATATCCTGAACTTTTTTTAAAATTAATACTGTACTCACTAAAAATTACGTGGGTCAACACAAGTATTCGCTTTTAACTTGTTAAGTGGTAGGAAAAAAAAAAAAAGAACAAGAACCTTAGCGTGCGTAAGCAATTTCACGCGGAATCGAGTGTTACCTGTCGAACACAGCTACTTTTTGAAATTTTTCTTCAAATTCAGTAGATTTAATTTGTTTGGAGTTTGGTAAGCTGGGATAGAGAACAGATATGTTTTACAAATGCTGACGCAACACGCTTAAACTCAGTAGAATCATAACTATAATTATCGTAATTTTAAATGCTAATGAAAACTTTCTGATCAGGCCATGCGACACTTGACAACGAGAACAATACATGTCATGTCTGGTAACCAAAACAAACAGTGCTGAACGAACATACTAAAATTAATTTGAAAGTGAAAATATAATGGTGAAAATGTCTCTCTTTAAGCAGTGTGCGAAATTAAATTTACACTTCAATTCGAATAAAGCAAATCAAACATTTTCCCACTATTTTTCAAGCCACCTCGACAGTTAATTCGTGATATTTTTCCGCTTAAGTGAACAGGTGTTTTTATAGGCGCCATCTTGAATTTTAAACACGTAGTCAATGAGATCGCCCATAGGTAAAATCAAGCACCTCGATGCGGTTCCGCTTTCATCTGCTCAACACATGAAAGAGATGACGTCGTAAATTTGAGTCAATTTTTCATTTTCTTTCGGCCATGGCTAATCGTTTTAGACAATTTCGTTTGCTTCTATGGAAAAACTTCATTTTACAGGTTTGTATTGCAGTGACTTTCTTCCTGAAGTGAAATCTGCATGCGGCTACGTACGAATTAATATCTAGCGCTCACTGGTTTCCCTTCAGTTGCTGCTCAAACAACGTATAATACTGTCTTTGCATTTCTTTTTGTAGATTCGTCGGCCGATAGGCACAGTGTTCGAGCTGTTATTGCCTGTTCTTTTCATAGCAGTTTTAATTCTACCGAAGTAAGTTGCTACAGTAGGCATTCTCAGAAACATTACGTAATTCATATTTGCTGTCGATTTCTGTGTTTGAAAAGGAAGTAGGAAAACATTCTTTTAACGGAGCGATACATGAAAGCACAGCTGAACAAGTCAATTTGAAAATGAACGAGTAATATTTTATATACATTGCGATCGGCGAATCTAGTTGTTGATTGACAAACCGGCGCGAAACTGTGGGAGAAATTAATACTAAGAAAAAACTGATAGCTTGAATCCTCGTTAGCGTTGCGTAGATCACCCTTTAGCTTTAAAATATACTTGTGAAAGTTTTCAGCATCGCACAGAAATCAACTCTCGGTTACACAAGATATTATTAAACATTTAAAAGTCGAATACTCAAAAGCGGTTGCTAATATTGCGAACCGCTCTTTCAGTTAATTGATATCATAAGAGACTACTAAGTTCACGGCAAACAATGTTTCTCTGCCTAATATAGCAATATTTTAACGATGTATTACTCGGTTTTAAGCTTCATTTAACTGGATGAGAAAGATCCTATCGCCTTTTGATATCTCTTGTCTCGAAAACATCTTGTGTACCAAAGCGATATCTCACGTTTTTAGATATAGATAGATAGATAGATAGACAGATAGATAGATAGACGTTTGCAATTCAGCTGCCATCTGAATTGCAAAGGTGTACAAATTATATAATAGAACTATATATACAATAAAATCAAACCTAAAAGGGAAATAATTTATAAATGTTAGTTAAAATGTCTTGCGCTGCTGGAATGAAAGTATCTCTGAACCGATTTGTTTTAAAGGAAACTCTAAATTGTCAGCGTCGTCTAACTCCGTAAGTTGGTCTTGGTTATGGAAAGGCAGTAAGTGGTATAAACAATCCAAGGGATTGGAGACGTTTTCTACCACTACACCTGATGGTTCACGTTGCATTGGGGTGATCATCGAAAGATGCATTGTTCGTAAAGTACAAAATTTTACCGATTAGTTAAGCTGTGGTGCAAATTGCAATCGTAAAATTAAGACTTCCTTAACCAGCTGCAGTTATATGTTGAAAGATCAAGGCACTTTTCGGTGTCCCACTCAATATGGATCGAGATGTGAACGAATAAAATTATCGCATATTAAACCTGATACCTGATTTCACGTTTATAGCTGCATCAATTCTGTATAGGCGACAAAATTGAGCACGTAAAACTAAGCTGCAACTAATACACTGCCATAATTTAAAAAATTAATGCTAAGCAGTCCCTGGCAGTGAGTTAAAAAAATCGACCAGAACTTGACATATAAGACCACAAATACTCAAGATAAGAAATGATCTTCACAAGTGGACTGCAATCATAGCAATTGCAGTAAAAAAGCCTGAAGAAATTACTCATTTAAACAATGTTATTATTCCCTGTGATATTTGACTTGCATTGAGCACTGCCTGTCGCCAGCTATCATAGTGTATAGAAATCTCATTGTCACTGGTAATGATATAATTATAAATTCTATTTAAATGCCTGGGATATCAACTTTCTTAATAAGAGATTCAAACTTAAGTCAATAAATACTGATATGAGTCAGCACCTTCTTTGCCATTAACCTCAGAAATTGGAATTTGATGGGGTTGTTAAATTTGTAAAGTATAAGGACCCTGTACTCTTTGTGGGCAGAACACAACTAATACGTCTGATGATCACTTGTGCTTTAAACTGGAGTTTATATACAACTCTATCTTTCAAGGTTATATCAAATCTACGTGTATGTTTTGTGAATCCAGATACTTATAAGATATCAGATCCTTCTCAGGGGTGTTTAAACTTTCACATTTAAAACACCATCCAATATTACCCTCAGGCTAATGATAACTTCCACTTACATTGTCAAAATGGCAGCCAATCTTGCTGACAACAGTCTTTTTCCAAGACTATCTTTACCCAAACAAGCGGACTATAAATGATAAACTGTTCCTCTAGGGTTTAAGTTGTTTACCGCATCTTAAAGCAGATGTGTAGAACTAGTCCTCCATTTTTGTCATAACGAGGGCAAAATTAAAGGAAAAATGTTTGCTCTAACTTAAAACCACAAAAAAATAAGCTCAGAAGTAAGAAAAGCCAAATTTTGCAGGAAGATATCATATCCCTAACACAGGTGATATCACACTGAGACAAATTATCAAGAAGGCTGTGCATGAATTGAGATAAAATTATAATCTTGAGTGTTTCAACATCTATAACCATCAAAATAAAAGAGGTAATCACTACAAGTAATGTTTCCTCCCCAAAAAGTTGAACTCAACCCTAAGTAGTGTTGCAAATTTTAAAAACAAACTTCTTAGCTGAAAATAAAACAGGCAAATTGATAAACCTGGTTACCATGATGACAGAATTGTCATTTTCACCTCTGAGGATTTAAAGATGATACATTCACCGGACGTAAGGAATCTCATATTTTTTGCAAGAGGAGAAAATCTGATATTTTGTCAATGAAAGTATTATATTTTAGTTTGGTACTTCCTCTTTGAAATCTCTGAGGAATTGTCAGTGGGATGGTCACTCTAGCTGATCTACTGAATGATAAAATAGTTGATAATTTACACAAGATAGTGATGTTTTTTTTTTTTTTTTTTCGTGAGGCAGTCAAACAATTCTTTATGCAGATTTAGCTCTCTGTTGCTTTAATAATTAAAGTCCTGACATATTTAAGCCCATGGATGACAGGAAGGAAATAATTTTAATTATTTTATTAAGATATTGATATTACTTGCAATGCACTGAACACCTGTGAAAAACAATGTGTCACAGTATATTCATTTTGACAACCATAAGCTGTCTTCACTACAAGACTATTTCTCAAGACACAAAAAAACTTGCACAAATTTATCTCCCCTGGCACTCAAATGGACTATAGCAATTATTAGTCAAAATGTAGCCATGTGTGAATGTATGTGAAGTATACTCTGCGCTATTACTCACAGAAGATCAACCTTTATTGTACGGTTTGCACACTCTAGTTTTACATGTGCTATTGTGCAATCGAGAGACACCAGAACTCCGCTTACATAAAGTATAGCTTAAACACGTAGCGAAATCTAAACTGCTACGTCATCCCCCTTGTTGAGAACAAAACAAACAAAGTTTCCACTAACACAATGTCAGTTCCTGATTGGGGATGACAAATATAACTATAACAGAATAATAAAAAAAAAACATAGCTTGGTGATCTAAAGATAAAAGAAAGAACAACAGTTTTTGTTGTTGTGTGTTTTTTTTTTTTTTTTTTAATCACTTCTGTGTAAATGTCACATCCAAGGTTTCATTCATATCCGTATTTCACTGGTGCTTTGATGACACGCCTTGGTCGGGATGTTTTGATGCTGTCTGATGGATTGTCAGCTTTCTGCTTCATGGGGGTCTCTTCCTTCGGCTTTGGTGGGCTAGCCGTATCTTTTGAGCTTGGCATCCCAACTGGCACTGATACACTTTCTTCTCTTCCTTTGGAAGCGGCTTTCGCAGTTTGTGGAGTGGCGGCATTACCGAGAGTTGGCTTGATGTGGACTCGATCTCTGGAATATTGTGCTCCAGTTGCGTCGTCCTCCACGGTGTATGATCGTTGACCGTCCACAGTGACGACTGTCCCACTTGACCATCGGGCCTTCTTTTCCTGAGGTTTCTTCATAAACATGACTGTTTGATGTTGCTCCAGCCTTGATGGTTCACCTCTGTTTTCGCTTTCGTTCGTTCTTTCAGCGTGCTTCACACTTCTATGGCCTGCGTTGATGCTGTTGGTGCTGTCGAACAGGCTGAGTGGTATTGAGGGTAGGTCTGATTTGACCTTCCTGTGAAACATCAGCTCATAGGGTGAGGGAGTATTTCCATCTAGCGGTGTGTCACGGATGTTCACAAGTATGTCTTCCATGGTCGTTTCCTCTTCTTTGGACTTCTCAAGTAACCTCTTGAGTCTCCCAATGGCATTTTCACAGCGGCCGTTTTTCCACTGAGAGTGAGGGGTCCCTGGCTTGTGAATGATGTTGAATTTCAAGCAGAGTTCCTGGAAGTCGCTAGAAGTGTATTGTGAGCCTCGATCACTCACTACCTCCATAGGGTAACCAAACTGGTTGCAGACACTCTGAAAATGTTGGATAACTGTATCTGCTTCTTGGTTCTTCAGTTGCTTTACCCATGGGTATCCGGTGTGGTAGTCGATGATGCAACTGTACCATCGACCAGCATGCTGGAAAATGTCACAACCCAGTATCTGCATGGCATTGGTTGTGATCACAGGGATGACCGCTGCTTGTTTCTGTCTAGGTTGGTGCTCCAGGCAGGATGGGCAGGTGAGGATTAGCCTCCTGATCTGTTCAGTCATGCCAGGCCAGAACCATTTGTCCCTGGCTCTTTGGATGGATTTGTCTATCCCCTGGTGCACTCGGTGTAACTTCTGGAGTAAACACTCTCTCATCTTCTGTGGCACCACGATCCTTTGGCTCTTCACAATAATTCCATCAATGATTGCAATGTCATGTCTGTAATCCCAGTAGGCTACTGCCAGCTCAGACACTTGATTGCGGTGTTCTAGCCATCCCTGCTGGCAGAGACTCTCTAGCTCCTGGAAGACTGGGTCTTTCTTTTGAGCCGATCGGATCTTCTGAATGTCTGATTCGTTTGCTGCAGTGACCTCAAATATCCCAATTTGGCTGGTCTCTGGGAATACTGGTCCTTGATTGGGCGCTGGTGGTGGCACACACCTTGAGAGGCAGTCAGAGATGTGCATTTCGACACCCTTCTTGTATTCGATTGTGAAGTCAAAGCCTTGGCATCGCAGCAAAAGTCGTTGCAGCCGGGTAGTTACATCCCTTGTCTTTCTTGATGATCTGTTGGAGTGGACTGTGGTCACTGACTATCTTGAATCTTCGTCCATATACGTACTGTCGGTAGTGATTGACTGCCCAGGCAACAGCAAGCATCTCGCGTTCCAGGTTGCAGTATCTGGTTTCTGCGTCGATCAAGCTTCTAGACGAGAAATTGACTGGCTTGCCATCCTGGAGTAGACATGCACCCAGGCCCTTTTGGCTGGCATCACACTCGATAATGATTTCTTTCTCTGGGTCAAAATACTGCAACGTCATGTTGTCTTTGAGCTCGGCCTTCAGTGCTTCGAATATCTTGGTGTGTGTCTCTTCCCACACGAATTCTGCATTCTTCTTTACCAGAGCGCGAAGGTCCTGTGTCTTGGCAGCCAGATTGGGTACAAACTTTCCCAGGTAGTTGAACATTCCCAGCAGTGACTGTAGCTCCTGCTTGTTCCTTGGCACTGCCAACCGCTTTATCCCTTGGATCTTCTTTGCATCTGGTTTTAATCCTTCCTTTGTTAGGGTGTGGCCGAAGTAATTGATCTGGTTCAATAGGATCTTTGCTTTCTTTGGGTTGAGCCTGAAGCCTGAGTCTCGACATCGTTGGATGACTTTGTTTACTGCCATATCGTGTTCCTCCCTTGTCCTTGCAGCAATTAGTATATCATCTGCAATGCAGTAGACATTGGGGATGTCACCAAATGTTTCGTCAACGGCACGTTGGAATACGTCTTGGCTACTCACAAGTCCAAATGGAAGCCTTTTGTATGCATACCGTCCAAATGGTGTGTTGAAGGTGAGTAGGTGTACGCTGTCTGGATGAACTTCAATATTCCAATAGCCAGATGATTGGTCAAGGGTGGAGAAATACTTGCACCCATGTAATTTTTGTAGGATGTCTTCCATTGTTGGTGCAAAGTGGTGTGGCCTCCTCACTGCTTTGTTGAGTGGCTTTGGATTCAGGCATATTCGTATGTCTCCATTGGGTTTGGGTGTACATAGTACATTGCTTACCCACGGTGTTGCTTCTTGTTGCTTCTTGATGACATCAATGTCCACCATCCAGTCTAAGTTCTTTTTCAGAGACTCCTGCATTGGTGGAGGTACACTGTATCTGGGACTGACCACCGGAGGGACTTTGTCATCTATCTCGATCTGGTATTGGTAGCCTTTTAGCTTTCCAATGCCTTCGAACACCTCATTGGCATCCTTGATTACTTGGGCTGTATTCCTGATTTCAATGGGTTTCTTCACCTTGAGAGAGTACTTGGGTGTGTTTGCAGCACTTTCTTCTTTTTCTTCCTCAGTACTATCTCTGACCTCACTCACGTCATAAGGACCATGACAGTCTTTGCAGTCTTTCTCCTCCTCACACATAATCTTTATGATTTTCATCGCACGGGTGAATTTTAGTGAGAACAAGTTGCTGCCGTAGTCGGATACGAAGAATTCGACACGTCGGCCAATGACATTATTGTGGCGAACACAATCAATACGGAATTTTCCGTGATTCTTGAAACGCTTTCCTCCATAGCCTGTTAGTTTCACTTGACTGTTGTGCAGGATTTTCTCTGCGTCATCACCAAAGATTTCTCGGAATGTCATATAATTCATCAAGTTTACCTGAGCTCCAGTGTCAACCTTGCCCTTAAGCTTCTTTGTACTCCCATTCGGCAATTCAAGTTCAACAGTGGCATAGAATACCTCAGGTGATTGGTCCTCGTCTAAATAGACTTTGGTGACATGCTTGGGCAGTTTCTTGGCGAAATGAGTCTTTTCAGACTTGGTTTCTTCAGCCTTTGCTTCCACGGAGTCAACTTGCACTGTGACCTCATCGGTGTCATACTCTGTGAAGTCTGCTTCGCTACTTTCCGAGTCTGCAGTTGCTTCGTGAAACTTCTTCTTGGGTCCGGATTTTTGTTGCTCTTTGCTAGGTCCCTTGCTGTGAGAACCAGCATTTGTCTTGCTACGGCACTGCTCAGCAAAGTGGCCTTTCCTTTTGCATTTGCTGCATTCTTTCCCATAGGCGGGGCATTTTCTGCGACCATGTTTGCGTCCACATCTTGTGCAGTTGTACTGGCTCTTGGTACGTCCATCACTGGAAACCTTGGGCTTTTTGCTGAATGGCTTCTTCTTTTGTTCGAGCTCCTCTGCACTTTTAGTTTCTCCCAGGTTGTGGTCCCTTCTGATTTTTTCCACTTCGCGTATATGCGTCTGAGCTTGTTCCTCAGCTCTGGCAGTCTCAAGAACACGGTTTGCATCTGCCTCTTTGGGTAAAGCATAGACTTTCTCTATAATTTTCGAGTTCGTCAGTCCATATTTGAGGGTTTCCGCTTCGAGAACTTTTTGCATTGCGGGCTCGTACTCACATTGGTGAAGTACATCTCGTATCCGTCCGTAGAAAATATCCACTGACTCTCCCTTCTCCTGTCTCATGAACCTCAGGGTCATTCTCGCAGCATTCCACGAACCATGGCAACCTTCTTTCTTGGAACACAAGTTGTCAAAAAAGGTCCACAGCGGTTCGAGTTTTTCCTTGTCTCCTGGTGGAAATGGATGTTGCTCATGTTTGACACATGCCTCTGGTCCCATCCACATTAGCACTTTGTTTACTTTCACACTGTCCTCGAGCCCTTCGTAGCATTCTAACACCTTTTTCGCCAAAGTTTTGAAGCACAAATATTCGTGGTGTAGCTTTTTGGCACTGAAGTCTAACCTCTTGGGCATTTCAACTCCATGTAGCCTTGCTCTAGCGGCTTGTTCGATGGCAGCTTGTCGTGTCCTCCTTTCTGCGTCTGTTTCAGGCATGGTGACTTTTTTTTTTTTTTTTTTAACTAACTAGCGCGATCGATCGACGTCTTCACTTGCTTTCATGCACTTAACTGACGAAATTGTTTCTTGTTCGTCTCCACTGGGCTGGATTACCGTTTGGGACAAGCGGACCAGTAATCCAGACTCGCTGTTCTGTGCTGGGATGGCTTCGGTGAAAAGAATTCAGATTATGGCACTTTCCAAAATCCAAGATGGCGGCCAGTGTGGTTTACTGTTTCGATCCCCGTGTCCCTTCGAATTTTCGTCCTGGAGTATCTTCGAAGGCTCCAAACTGTTTCTTCTTTCTTTCTTGATCTTCGAGTGAGTCACGTCGGGGTCACCATGAAGTATACTCTGCGCTATTACTCACAGAAGATCAACCTTTATTGTACGGTTTGCACACTCTAGTTTTACATGTGCTATTGTGCAATCGAGAGACACCAGAACTCCGCTTACATAAAGTATAGCTTAAACACGTAGCGAAATCTAAACTGCTACGTCAGTATGGAACACAACATACATTGCAGATGTAATGCAATTTTAAAAAGAAATGCAATACCACAAGCCAGGTTAAGTTCTAACTTTTACAGACTGAAAATATTTGAAAGGAAGATATTACTCATCCCATCATGACCACGCACCCCACCCCCACTAACTCAGAACTTTTCATTCTGTGCTCTGTTGCTTTAATTACCATTAAGCTGTAGAAGCTTCTGTAATGAGTTAAGCCATTTCTTACATATTAAGTTTAATTTGTATGTGAAGCATGTCCAGCATGTTTGGAATTCAGCAATGTAAATTGTCATATTATATTGCCATATCATGTTCCCACCAATAAAGTAGCTCCATTTTCTGCCTTCAAAAGCACACACAACCCACAATTCCTCTATTCGCTCCGACAAAGGGCCAACGCTTGAAATGTCAGCTTTTGTAACTGTTACGGTGGCCAATTTACCATTTCAACTTTGTTGATATATCCAATTTAAATTGTCATATTTCCTGGCTGTTCAGTATTTCTTGGATAAGAAAAAACTTCCTTGGCGTTGAGACATACATGTACCTGGTCGTTTAGAATGTATGTTGTTTAACAGCTCTGAAAAGGAGCAGGTGTTTCCACAAGCTTGTAGAACATTTATTGAAATTGCATGTTCATGTAAAATTTGTGAACACATGTATACACTCATAGTTGTTGGCATGTGGAAATAACTGGAAGTATACAGCATACTTTGTTTGGAACTGGGGAAAGAGCATCATCCTCACTAGCTTGTGGAATATTTAGAGGCACAATATGCATAAATTTTGTAACAAAATAAGGAGGACATAATCTTGGATGTGTGTCGTTACACTTAGAGGGGGTGCTGCTTAATGGGAAGAAACTAGTACTGATGCTACACAGCTTTACCCCCATGACAAATGGCTGGTAGACTTCAAAATACAGACCCACTCTAAATTTTTAGATTTTACAGCCTGTTTCTTATTCACAGAAGATAACTTAAAGGTGTGAGGGGGGGGGATGTTTGTAATTACCATTTGTTGAAACCCTGTAACTCCCATTTGTGACCAGGACAGAATTTCTCCTCACACCAACAATACATTCACATTTTCAAGCAGACAGGAAATGAGAAAACATTGAAATATCACTAAGGGGATTATTAGTTGATCCAGTGCCAAATTCTCCAAACTAAAATGGTGAGAATTGTATGGCAGAGAGTAAGGAGAATTGCTAATGAGATCTTAGGAGTGAAAGGGTTAATTTTGCAGTGCAGACCACAAGGGACAATGGGTATTTTCACTTTAACTTTATGTTCTGTAATGACTTATCATGAAGGCTGTGGTCTAACAGCGCCTGGTAGCCCCTGGTGCCTTACTTTTGCTCTTGGGTGACTCAGGAATCGTAGTTTTGAAATAAAAAGCATATGCTGGGTACCCTGGATTTCACAGTTTCAGAGCACTGGGCTCCCTTCAATTTTTCTTAGAGCACAGCCTTGTAAATGTTGTTTAGATAGGAGCATGTATGGTTTCTTACTGTCTGTTGTTGTCACTGGGAAAAATTAGTGTTTGGGTAGTAGTTTTTGGAGAACTGGTACTATTAATAGTCAGAATTTACTTAATTTTTTTAGCTCCTAAGATTAACTATAGCTAGCAACTAATTTCTCCTTACAATTATCACCCCTGAATCGCTCATTAAGGTTATGAGAATAAAAGAAATAATCACCAACTAAACAAGCTCTTGATTGTTTTGAACAAATTCTCCTTGTCAGCAGTTAAGCAAATGTAAAGAGAGCACTATGGAGAATATGCACACTGATGTTAGGGTGTAGAAGGTAGAGCCAAACGTAATTCAGTTAGGCATGCAGGGATTGACACTAACTTTTCAACTTACTAGCCAAGTGGCTAGTGTATGGTGGCCGAGAACTGCCATTAAACATATTCAAATTTATAGGAATTATTTTTGTTATTTTTTTTAAATTTCGATTTATTTCTCATTTTTCTTTTAAAATAAAAGCAAGTGAAAGTAAAATGTAAAATAGAAATAAAATGAAACCAAAGATAAATGAAATGAAATCAAAATTAAATACTACCCGGCCGAGCGCTGCCACTAGTTTTTTTTTTCGCGGTAGGAAAAAAAAAAATTTGTTCGTGGCCGAATGCTGCCACACGGCCAAGGGCTGCCAAACAAACCCAGAACTCTTTGTAGGATGCCTGTCAAGATTTTAGCATGGCGGATGCCGAGTGGAAAAAGTTAAAAGAGAAAGTGACTGCGAAAAGAGGGAAGAAGCGTGATGCAGGAGATACAACGCATAAATTAATTAAAGGAAAGGAGCTGTATAATGATAACTGTTGAATTCAATGAAGAAAAAGAGGCGTTTGCTCACGGTGGGTTTCGCATTGCATACAAAGCAACCACAAAGCACCCGCAGTTCAAGGGGACTACTTGGGTCATTAAAAGATACCTTCCTGATGCTGTGAAGGGAATAAATGACATTGGGCAAACTGTCCAACAACACACCCAAAAGGCGGTTCAGATGCATCTTGCAAGGAATTTTGCTCGCCAGTTGGAACAAAAAATCATTGAAAAACATGCTATTGATGCATTTGGAGAGGTCCTAAGGTTTAGAAAGATCTACTACGGTGAAGAGGATAAAGGAGAATTTGTGACTGTGGAGGAGTTTATTAATGGACAGTTTACCAAGTACTTAAACAATACTGGTGATTGTTGTGTCGAGGAAACAGATGTTATGGGTCAGAAGGCTCAACGTCTAACCCATTTTCCTTATGAAAAGTCAGACAAAAAACTCATGTTGCTAGATATACAAGGACATGGGTATGAATTATTCAACCCAGAAATTGCTTCTCATGAACTTTTTGATGGTAGTGCATTCTGGGCTTGTTTGGCAGCCCTCGGCTATGTGGCAGCGTTCGGCCACAAACAAATTTTTTTTTCCGACCGCAAAAAAAAAAAAAAAAAAAAAAAAAAAAAAAAAAAAAGAATGAAAAAAAAAAAAAAAAAAAAAAAAAGTGGCAGCGCTCGGCCGGGTAGTATTTAATTTTGATTTGATTCCATTTATCTTTGGTTTCATTTTATTTCTATTTTACATTTTACTTTCACTTGCTTTTATTTTAAAAAGAAAAAAATAACAAAAATAATTCCTATAAATTTGAATATGTTTAATGGCAGTTCTCGGCCACCATACTAGTGACAACCTGTGATGTTACGACAATTTCAGTTTGTTTACTAGCCAAACTGGCCTGTGAAAATCGAAAACCACAAGCCAAAACTGAATTTCTACTAATCTGTGGCTAATTGGCTTAACCGTTAGAGTCGAGCCCTGGCATGTACATGTAGTTTCATTCCTCTAATTCAATAATATACTTTCTTGTTTTTGTAGGTTGCTCACTGAGACGCGAGACAACTGTTTCAGTATGTATCATGTTTCAGTACTGAATAAATTCTGGTCTAAATAAACTCACAAATGTAAAATTAATTTATGTCTCAATGTGAGAATTGCAATACTGACAGTAATAATTTGTACATATCGTTTCAAATTAATGAAAACTTAAGCCTTATCGTATTTGGTAGACAATATGGTGGAGCTCAGCGACCCTGTATTCTTAGTTGCTCCGTGTAGCTTCTTTGATGATCTTGAGTCAATGGTGCGTGTGTAAACAAAAGTACAGTTAAATGAAACTTTTCACTAAGTGTATTGTGTCATCAAACACTTAACCTGTTTTAAGAGGCTGTCCGCCTAAGAACGGATAAGGCAAATTTCGGACCTTCACCGATTTCCCTAATTTTTACTGTAAAAGTCGAGACTTCTATCCCACGAAAAAATATTGCGTTTATTTTGAACGAGTCTGGTTTTTTCACTTTTTACGAGATATTTTTCAAGGTGACCTCAAAGGCACCCAGTTTCCCCCCCCGGACCTCCATAATTTAGCTACAAAAGTCGATCGCTGCTGTAGCCGTATTTTCGATTCTAACGAGCTTTCTATTTTACATGTCTAAGATCAACCTTTTGTCATTACGTTAACGGTAAAATAATCACACTGTATATATTTTTCACTGAGTTACAAATTTTTCAAAATACTTACCTCGAGCACTGAAATTTGTGATGCGTGAGGTACATGTGGTTGAGAGCTATTTTCTCTTATGTGGGACCTAATCTCAAGTCAAATCTATTACAGCCTATAAGCACTTACACCTAATAACTAAATTATGGAATAGAACTTTTGGGCACTCTTCATGGCGTGCCGCAGAGAGCTTTGCGAATTTAACAAATATTCGCCATTGTGATCGAAACCAAAGATAACGCGATCCGCACATGAATCCGATTTCTAAGCCCTAACGGCCTAAAACTGCTTGAAGATAAAGTACCAACTCGTTAATGAAGTATCGAATCGATAAAAATATTGTTTTGTCCGTCTTACATGGTATGGAGGAAATGTTTCAGAATAATGTTTCTCTGTAGTCATATGCAAATTAGCTGCATGCGTTCCTTGTTTTTCGACACACGGGTCCAAAATAGTTTCCGTAGCAAAATTTGACCATGCAAACAATAGTTTCTATAGAAGTGGAAACGTTACTGTTGTATCCCTTTTGGACTTTAGAAACTTACTTAATGTTCAAGAGCGCTAGCCTTTGTTTTCAGTTATCAACGTTTGCCAACGGAATTTGTTGTTGAAAAAGTTGTTCATTTCACTCGTGTTTATTATTGTGGCCAATTTGCCAGATTTGACCATTTCTTCCAGCTATTTGCTAAAGTTTTCATTTTAAGTGGTTAGCAAGTTGTTCATCATCATTTGTAGAATGGCATCACAGTTGGTTTGTTAGCCTAATGGTAAGAGCGCTGAACCAGCGGTGTTGCAAAAGTCAAGGGTTCGAATTACGTTCAAGAAAGAATTTTTCAGGTTTATTTTCGCAAATTAAAAGTTTCGTCTATAATTGCGATGAACTTTTTCTCGTTCCACAGTTCCAATATACTGTATTCATATATTCATCATTTCAAAACGGTATTTGTTGAAGAGGTGAAATTTACATGTTTACTTTTTCAATGTGACTGAATCAGTTACGCCTGGTCACGCAACATCTAGTTTCAGAGGTTTGTCTTGTCGTCAAATCAAACGCAAATCCCGAAGATATGCAATATGATTGAGTCATCGAGAGTAGGAGAATCCTGCCGGGAGAAATTGAAAAATAATACAAATGATCGAAACTGGCATTTTAATAAACTCCTGCAAAATTCACATATCAGTAATTTCTCGAAATTAAGAAAATGACAAACCTATATTTACGCGTAAATGCTATTAACATCTCCCACGGTCACGGTAGTATTTTTTTACTTTCTTTTTTCTCTTTTAATTTTTGCGAGTTAAGAAAATCGCCACGAACTTAATAACGACAATTTTGAGAGATTTTCGCGAATACTCTCAGAAGTGAGTACGTTAATTCGCTGAGTACAACTGTTTATCAGGTTACTTTGAGGCTGTGCCTATTGTTCTAAAACAAACTCGCTCCACAGGCACCATCATTTGTTTTCCTGGGCTATGCAGCTTCTGATATTGTTTAATTAAAACATTGGCATTCCTGTATAAATGACATCAGTTGCTCAATAAGGTCTTTTTTCCTGTCTCTTGATTTAAATGGTACTTCAAAAAACGAGAAGATTTTATTTGAGCAAAATGTTACATTAAAAAGACTAAGCTTATTCTCCTTTGTGCACTCACACAGATTAAAGACATTGTAGGACAGAGGGTGCTGCGGCTTTAGTTCATTAAGGATGTGTTCCATCAGCCATTGTCGTTCAGCTTCCTCTTCCTATAGGGACAGTTCCTTTGGATTTTGCTCGATTTCTGAGGGTGTTCGTTGCCTCTTTTTGTTTGCTGTAAGGCGAGAGAAAAACCCCTACACTTGGCTCTTGGTAAGCCACTCCTCTCGGTCAAACAACCTATTATTCTGCTCGTCTCTTGCCTTTCGCATATCATTTGAAACCTGCTGAGGGTCAGCTTTTAGCCCTGATTGTTCGCCTTGATCAAAATTTGCTGTTAAATAATTCTTAACTTTGCAACTGAATCTAGTGGATCCTGCTCGTGGCTTGGGTAGGGCCCAGCCCATACTGACAGTGTTTACTGGAGGCATTGAGTCACGTACAACCTGGTGGGTACTAGTTTCGCACTGTGGTTCGTCAGTGATGCTGACTGATGTAGTAAACCTCTCTGCCCAATCTCTACGGAGTTAATCATATACTGTTTCTGACAGCCTTTCATCCTTCACACAATGGTCCCCTATGTTCAAATGTAACTCGAGCTCTGAAAACGTTTGGAAACTCTTCACGCATCCAGGCTCCGAACATTCAAACATGTCCATCTTTGAATCGTCCAAATCATCGTCTTCATTTGAACCCTCTGTTCCAGGAACTGTGTATTCATACACACGTGCATTGTGGAAAGGGAAGAACTCCTTACTTACAACAAGAGCGGCGTCCCCTTGGTCATTTGAAACTAGCTGGTCGTAAGAAATCTCCTTGCCACGCCCTATTCCGTATGACCTCCACGCACGTATACTTTTTTCCCCAAACTGGATGTTGTGTAGCTGGATGTTGTGTAGCTTTATACATTTTCAACTGCTAGGATTGTGAGGATCGATAGAAAAGCATGCACGACTTTTATTTGGGTAGAGATCTTCCAGCACTTCAAACACTACAAAGGACACAAATATTGTTGAAGCGAGATAGTCCTTCTCTCAGTCCTAAACTTTGGGGTCAATTCAAAAAACACCATTAGCTTGATTTGTAGATTTCATGATTTCCCTTATTATGAAGTTTAGCACTTCTCTTCTATTTATTTTCTTCATCAGGAGGATTTTGTTTTTGTTTGATGAAGTTGTGGTCATTAACACTGATTGTTGTGTGATTGAAAACAATTCTGATTTTTACAGGTACTTTTGAACCATTGGCAACAAAAGATATACCAAAAGAAATTGTGAACAGTTTAATATCTGGAGATGACAGGAAGAATTTTTTCCAAAATCTACCCAAGAATATTAGTTTGACTAACACTGCAGAAGTAACAGCCTCCTTGAGGAAGAAAGTGGAGAACAAGACATATCTTGCTTATTATCCAACATCCCCTCCAGGTATGCATTTTAGTGGTTATTGGTTAGAGACAGTGTTCTGTTAGCTTACAGGAATCCTGCTAAGAGCAGGACTGTTGCTAAAGCCATGAGCTGGTTAGCCTGTGAAAATATTTTGCACAATCATATAACATGCATGATATGTTCCTTAATATTAGACTTATGAAAGCTATGATTGGTTAAGAGTGTACAGTTAAGTGAAGTTAACATGAAGTTATTGCATTGAGTTCAGAGTCTCCCTTATTTCCCATTCCCTCATCAGGTAGTGTTCTAACCATTTTCACTGCATTACCACAGTAGGGTAGGAGTAGAATGGAACATATGCGAACCATGCGAGTAGTCCACCCAATATATCCCATCCATTCCACCCCAGGGGAGGACATCCATCACACAGTAATCTCGTGCGTGAGAAATTAACGTCTTCTACCCCTAACCCTGTAGGAGATGGGACCTCCATTTATTCGTCCCTATCCGAGAAGACTAGAATATCTAACCATTTCTTGATGTTATAGAAAGGTAGCATATTCTTCTCAATTATTTTAAGACCTTGAGTGTTGGTCTGGCTGGGGCTCGAACCCTTGACCTCCCGCACAACAGTCCAGTGCACTATCCATTGAGCTACTCAGAGAGAAGTGTCTTCTTTGCAGATTGTTTTTAAAACTGTACAGTAAAACAATTATTGAATTGGGTTTTTGCATGACGTCATGAATTATCAAACCTTATGTATGTGTCATCTGCTGTCAGCTTTGGAAGATAACTTAGACCTCGGGATTGATAATTCATGATATCATGCTCAACCTCATCCAGTAGTTGCTTGTTATGTGCAAAAAGACAAATTTTGTTACGTGTTCACTCAGAAGGAAGGATCTTCTTTTGCAAATCATTTACAATTGTATACAGTGTCGGGGCTGTGGTCTAGCAGCGCCTGGTGGACCCTGGCGCCTTACTTTCGCTCTTGGGCGAGTTGGGAATTTTAGTTTTTTCATATAAAAGCATATGCTGGGTACCCTGTATTTCAAAGTTTCAGAGCAGTGGGCTCCCTTCACTTTTTCTTAGAGGTTCAGCCAGCTTGCAGTGCAGATAAACTTGTTCACATATAGAAGTTCAGTGTAGGCATGGATGGCATTTTTTTTTCTTATTATTTTGTGGTGATTTTTCTCCATTTCCTAATTTTTTTTTTTACTATTACCCTTAAGTGAGAAAAATAATGAACAGAGTGGCAGGCATCACAGGGTTAAGGGTGGTCCACGGCAGCATATTCCACAAGAAGAACTGGTCTTCAGCAGAGGAAATAGCTGATGAGGCCTCACAGCATGAAGAATACTATGCAGGTATGGATGGTGTATATATATCTTATTAAGCAAGCGCGAGGACTGTACTGGGAGAATATTGGCCTGAGGTCTTGACAGTACAGACCGAGCGCAGCGAGGTCCGTACAAAAAAGACCGAGGGCCAATATCCTTCCAGTATGGTCCCAAGCAAGCTTGTTTAATAAGAGGTTTATTATATGACTGAAGTTCAAAGGGACACAAGTGCGGTATCATTCGGGACCATTCGGGACAGTGCCCGGTCCAATACTGAGAGAATATTGACCGGCAATAGAGCATTTTGATTAGTTGATTTTAGTTATTGGCCCTCTGACTGCCCGAGTCGTGTAATAAATACCTGTATACAGACGTGTGGTCATATATTTTAGGTCATCATGATTTTAAACCACTGTTCACCCTTTGACCCCAAGAGAAACTCACCTAAAATTTCTCCTTACTGAATATCACTCCTGAATCACACTTTAAGGTCAGGAGAATGTAGGAAATGATCACTAACTGTATCAAATGAATATGCCAGAAAGCCGCACTAAACGAACAAAAAGGGAGAGACCTTGTGGTAAACAACAAGTCATCTTCATTGGAGGGATAAACACACTTTCCAACATCTGGGAATCTCTAAATATGGGTTTGAAAAATTAAGGCATGTCACGCAACGTGTCACACTAACTAATTGAAGAAGCTCTTGATCGTTAAACAAATTCTTCTTGGCAGGAAATATGATGAGAACAGCTTGTCTAGAGAATATGTTTATTCATATATAACGGCTGCAGCTTGCAACTGGAACATGTACTGCACATTTGAAATGAGTTAATATAATTATTATTTATAACAATAATGATGTTTAAAAATATACCTTTTATGAGGTTTTCTCAAAAATATTTTCTTAAAACTTTAATGATATCTCTAATTCTAGTTGTGGACTTCAAAATCAGTAAAGATGCCACAAAACTTCCCAAACAGATCAAGTACAGCCTGCGATTTTCACACACCATTGGTGGTAGCAGGAAAAGCTGGAGGACAGAAAATACCTACCCAAACTTTCAGGCTGTTGGGCCTAGGAGAAATGAAGACGGGTAAAAACACAGACTGTTTGAAACTTATTTCTCGCTGCAGTGATAACATGATTTTAAGTGCAATTTGGGGTTAATATGCAAGTAAATTTTTCAAAGACAACAAAATTGTGGGTGAGCCAGTGCAATTTGAAGTTTATGAAAAATTTAGAAGTGTTTATTTACACCAATTAAATTGCACATGAAATCAGGTGATTACCCAGTGATAATTTACAGGAAAAAAGTATCACAGAAAGTTTAGAAATCTTGATAACATGCATGTGCTATTTGTAATTTACACTCATGTTACAACTTTGCACCTTTCTCACATGAAAAATGCACAAGTTTTCAGCTAATCAACCGCTTTCAACCAATGAGAGATCAGGGAGTATAAATTGAATATTGACTAGAAGTTGGAAACAAAGTGGGGCAACAGGACTTACTTCGCCCCCTTACTTACTCAGTCTCACCAAGTTCTAGCTGTCACCAAGTGAAGTTCAGGGACGCGACATCAAGGGGGCAGTTCACCCACAGCTGTACATTCCAAAGGGCCTGAGTGCATAAAATTTCAGCTGAGAAGATTCTCATTTACAATTTTTTTACCTAGTAGTTTAAATTCCCCAAGTGTGTATTCAGGGAGCTTTCCCTTGACTATTAATAAGTTTTGAATTGGCATATGTAGAGGTGTAATGTCGAAAATTCCTTTTGATCAGTGTTGTGAACACATTTTGTCATTTTTCAGCCAATGTTGCAAAGGGTATTCCTCTCACTTTGTGCTGGTGCAGTATGCAGTTGATATGGCTATCATCCAAGAACATGCAAACCTGAGTCAACAAATTCCACTAAAACTGCAGGTATATTTTTTACAGCGTATTGTAAGTGTTTGAATTACAAATAGCTTATTTATTTTATATGTATTTGATAAGGATGAAGGCAAACTCAGGCACTGAAGCAACATGACCATTTGATGTTAATTTTTTTTTTCTTGTAGATTGTGTTTCTTTTTTACTTGTCTATTTTCACCAACAGATGCATAAGTGTGTCTCAAAAATGTGAATTCTCTCTATCTTTTTTCAGCAATTTCCTTATCCAAAGTTCACTCAGAACATCTTCATACAGACAGTGGAGGGACTTCTTCCCTTGCTCATGACTCTAGCATTCATGTATTCTGCCATGAGTGTTATAAAGGTCAGTTGTATTGTTACCAACTACATCGCACCTCATCGATATCTGCATGTATTGAAAAAGGGAATTGAGCTTCACTGAGATAAATTTCTTCTCTTTGTTTTACAGGAGCTAGTCTTTGAGAAACAACAGCGTTTGAAAGAATCAATGAAAATGATGGGACTTGCAAACTGGATTCACTGGCTGGCTTGGTTCACCAAAAATCTTTTGTTTCTGCTCATAGTGATAATTACAGCCACAGCCTTCTTGAAGGTGGGTATTTAGTTCTGATATCTGTTTGGCATTTTTATTTTGACAATTATCGGGTATCTCTTAATAAATCATGCATTCGATATTTTTAGAGTCAAAGCACTTGTACATGCTAATTATAAATATTTGCTTTTCTACAGGGATTTAAGATTTTCGAGTTCTCCAATGGCTTGCTTATCTTCGTTTTCCTTCTCCTGTATATGATAGCAAGCATTATGTTCTGTTTCGCATTGAGGTAAGTACTTATTTGTTCTTGTGAGTGTGATATAAGTGTAGTATTACATTTCTTAATAGCAGTAAAAGTAGGATTGATTATCCATAGAGGTCACTAATTTTAGAGACTAGATTTAGCCTGACCTAACAGACAGACATCTATATTTATACAGGATAGCCCCTTCAGTGTAGTAAACACTGGTATCAACGGGGGTCCTGTTACCCACCCAACCCACCCCAGGGGAGGACATCCATCACACAGTAATCTCGTGCGTGGGAAATTAACGTCTCCTGCCCCTAACCCTGCAGGAGACGGGACCTCCATTTATTCGTCCCTATCCGAGAAGACTAGAATATCTAACCATTTCTTGATGTTAAAGAAAGGAAGCATATTCTTCTCAGTTAATTTTAAGACCCTGAGTGTTGGTCCGGCCGGTATTGAACTCTCGACCTCCCGCACAGCAGTCCGGCGCTCTCCCAATTGAGCTAACCAGGCGGCGGCAACCTTTTGACATTTCCCATTTCTAGCGTTTTCTTCTCAAGACCAACTGTGGCTATGCTGTTTGGTGCAGTGGCCTGGTGCTGTACTCTGGTTCCATATCTGACATTTGCTCAGCAAGAGGCTTATGAGGCAATGTCAAGGTACATGGTATACAGTGTATGACTGTTCAATGTATATTACATAATATTATTATGCTTGTACATAACGACCACTTTTTCAAAATTAATCCTCAAGTATTATTGTTTACTAGAGGATTATTGTAATACTAGAACTGATCTTATAAGGCTAAAAAATAATAATTATTGTATTGATAGAAGAACTTTCTGTTTAATCACAAAGGGTTTTAACAGAACTGTTGTTCATCACCACAGGTCTGAGAAGGCTGCCGCATGTCTTTTACCAAACACTTGCCTGGGAATTGCAACCCGTATCATTGCCAAATTTGAGATCAGAGAGGTGGGTCTGACCTGGAGCCGGGTATCGCAGTCTCCTGACCCTGACGACGATTTCAGCTTTGATATGGTCCTAGCAATGCTTGTAGTCCAGAGTCTTATCTTTGGTGTAATCACCTGGTATGTTTTTTCTATTGAAGTGCTGTTGAAAGAAAAACTGTGCTGTAATTTGAAAGCATGATAACTATATTAAGTATACATGTGCAAACATGTTTGACTTAATAATGAAAAGAAATCTGGAAAGAGTGTGACAGAAATTATGTTTATCACTATAGGCATGTTGCACATGTTTATGCCAGGTGGCCAAACCTGCCAGTTAGTCTGTCATTGGTAGCTACTTTGACTTATTTTACCACAGGTGTTAATGAGAACTTTTGCAATTATTTAAACACTATCAAAGAAGTCCATTTATCAAAATAGAAGAGGCAAAACAAAATGATTTAAATTCATGGTGGAGATGATTTTAATGATTTATTTTGTTGGTTGACAGATGTATTTGTCACACTCAAATCTTTCTCTCCCCAGGTATGTCGAGGCTGTCTTCCCTGGTAGTTATGGAATCCCCAAGCCTTTCTACTTCCCCTTCACAAAGTCCTACTGGTGTGGAGTTTCCAGTGACAAAGTTGTCCAAGTAGGAGCTGAAGAGGTACACAGCATTACTATTACTAAATGGTCTCTTTTTAGCAAAACATTGTGCCACCTAATCAGCTCTAATTCTAAACGTTACTTTGGTTACTTTGGTACCTTTGACCCTGAATGGTGACTAGTACGTAATTTCTCCTTACAATATCTGACCCCTGAATCACACGTTAAGGTCAGGAGAATAAAGGAAGTGATCATTAGCATAAGAAGCTCTTGGTTATTAAACAAATTCTCCTTGTCAGCACCTTATGAAATGTATAGAGGAAAGTTAGAGAATTTGGATAGTGATGTCGGATTGTAAATTAAGGGATCATACCATACAAGATGCCTCTTTATTCCTGTATGATATACAAGGGAAAAAATATTGGATAGGACTATAGGGTCAGAATCAGGGAAGAGCAGAGCAGGGCAGAAAGAAGGGTAAGGTCAACAGAGCTCAAGAAGTACACAAAAAATTTGTGACAATTGATTTTTATCATTTTGATAAAAACATTCCTGCCCCATGCTGCTTTACCTCCTATAAGGAGGTCCTCTTTTCCAAAACAAAATGATTGTGGTTTCAAAATTGTCGAATGATACAATTAATTTTGTCTTGGGGAGGAACATCACTTTTTGTTACAGTTTCATGGGTCAAATAGTATTATTTTTCATATTTTGTGGTGTAGGAGTTGAATCCAGTCGATAAGCATTCTGATAATCCAGCCATTGAAGAGGAAACACATGATTTGCCCATTGGTGTGGGAATAAAGGATCTCAGAAAAGTGTTCAGGGTACGCGACTTTTTGTGGAAGTTTAAGTCAAATGAATATAGCTTGCTGTAATTTGAAGGTATTATAGTCTGTACTCAAGCCAAGTGGCCCAATCAGGTGGAGCTTATCCAGGTTTTCATGGCCTGAAGCAACTAGGAGTATTGATATTGCCCACTGGATTGGATGCCCCCCCCCTCCCCTGGCATTTTATGAGGCTTTCCCTGACAATTTGCCAGTACCCATTTAGAATCCTGGGGGAAGAGAGGCACTGTGAGAGCAAAGTACTTTGCCCAAGAACACAATAATGACCAGGCTGGCTACATGTAGGTCTTGAACCCAAACAGTTGTAAAGATGTGGCTTAATTTGCAGCTCACAAGGTGTTTTTACATGTACTTGTATTTTAATGTATTTTCTTTATTTTGTTTGATTTTATTTTAATCTGTTATAAGGGCTCAAAAGGGTCCAAGGTCGCCGTGGATGGACTCACTCTGAACATATACAAAGGTCAGATAACAGCACTACTTGGCCACAATGGAGCAGGAAAGACCACCACCATGTCTATCCTAACTGGTCTCTTTCCACCCTCTAATGGTTCTGCTCATATCAATGGCAAGAGTATTCTCACTGACATGGATGGTATCCGCAAGAGCCTGGGACTCTGTCCTCAACATAATGTTCTTTTTGACAGACTGACAGTTAAAGAACATCTGAAATTTTTCATCAACTTGAAGGTATGAAGTGGATTTGAAGACGCCATGTCATCAGTAGATAATTACTCAGTTGTCAGATGAAGATTTAGATATTTTTACTCATGATCAGTTACTTGCCAATTCTCCCATCTTGGGCTTGATTGTCACAAATTTTTGCAGCAAAATCTTGGATCCTATAATGTCATTCTGTAATAATATGAGCATAATCATTGCACGATCAAGAATTTAGTAGTTGCATACATGTAGGTACACTTAGTGAATAACTTTAATCTTTGAATTATATGTTACTTTTAGGGAACGTTTGGGCAAGAAGCTGAGATAGAAGTCTTGCAGATGATTAATGACATTCAGCTCACTGACAAATTAGATTGGGCCTCCTCCAAGCTCTCTGGTGGAATGAAAAGGAAATTATGGTAAAAATTATTTTCAGGTTGAGTTGTCATTTTAGTTATAACTAAGAGATAACTTTCTGACAAAATTGAAAACTGTCTGGATCTTCAATGGCTGGGTTACCAGAATACAGTCATTTTCATAAGATCCAATGCCAATTTGTTTGAGCAAGTTTAGAAAAGTTCTACTCTCTTTACAGTTGTGCTATTGCACTTATTGGAGGCTCACAAACTGTGTTCTTGGATGAGCCCACGTCAGGAATGGACCCATATGCCAGAAGAGGAACATGGGACTTACTCCTAAAGCATAAAGCAGGAAAGACCATTATCTTGACAACTCACTTCATGTAAGTTACCCTGTAAAGTTGCAATGTACAATAATTCGTGGTTTAATTGTCGCACTGAGTTAAGGATAAAGAACAGTTTGGTGCCTTTTTTTCTTGACGACCTTCGCTCGTAATGACCATCCACTTCAAATTTTCGTTATTTTATGCTAAATATGTGTTGTTTGTGTTTCTGGTTTTTCAGGGATGAAGCTGATTTCCTTGGAGACCGAATTGCCATCATGGCTGATGGACAACTGCGATGTTGTGGCAGTTCTCTGTTCCTTAAGGGCAGGTAAATTATGGTATTTCTTTGTCTTAAAAAACAGTTTGGCATAGTGGAAATTCATTACAATTAATCAGTTAACCAGACGTGAATGTGACTTTCGACTCTCCAATAACGCTGATTTGTTGAAATGGCAGTCATTGTAATCTTCACGTAATTTTGGTTTTATCAACTGAGGTGACAATGTGAATTGGCCACCGTAAAGAGTTTAAAAACTGATGTTTCAAGCGTTAGCCCTTCATCAGAGCGAAATCTTACCCTGCAGATGATTGCAACACACAATTTCCAGTTTTCTTAATCATCACAACATGATCATCCGTGTAATTTCTTGGAGTCTTACCTCTCCTCTGCAGTTACCCTTTTAATAGGGACATTAGGGACCTTAAGCAAACCACGACGGCGACGGCAATGAGGACGTGGAAAAACAAAAGATCTAATTGGCAGAACAATAGCTCAGCACGTGCGTTTTAAAACTTTGTACATTTCTTAGCCGTCCTTTGCAAAACAACAACGTGAAATCACCAAAATTTGCGTCACCTACGAACCGAAACCGCGACGGCAAATTATTTTGATTTACATTTCGAACGCAACGCTACTTTCATGTGTCATGTTGAGTTTGAGGTCTGGCGCCCTATAAGACAATAAACACATGTAGCCATTTTCGAAATTTTAACTAAATGTAGAAACTCGTTTTTTAATCGACGTCTTCCGTGGCGTTGCCGTCCTGACTGCTGAAAGTCCCTAATATCTCTAAAGGCTGCGATTAAATGGTTCACTATCTGCCCCTGTGCTGGAGTCCATGAAGCTTTGCAAACCCGAAGTCATATTATAGAAATCCAGGTGTAAGGGAAAGAAGTGCAGCCCTAAGTCGCAAAAAAATCAATTTGTTCTGTGGTGCTCCCTGAGATTTTTCAAAACTATCAATATCTCAGTATTTGATTTAAACGTTCAATGATGTGGCAAAAAACAGCGGCATTTGGGAACAGGACATTCTTCTTCGTACTCTTTCCTTCAAGATGTTTCTCTGAAGTATCCTTCCGATTTCTGGGTTGACAAATGTTTTTATAAATAGTTAATTTTTTTTGTTACTGTTTTGTTCTAAAGGTATGGTGTTGGATATCACTTGACTCTTGTGAAAAAGGAAAATTGCAATGAGAATGCAGTGACCAGCTTGATTGTCAACCACGTGCCCAGCGCGCAATTGCTTAGTAGTGTTGGTGCTGAAATGGAGTTTGTATTGAGCAGTGAACACTCCAATGGTTTTGAGGCGCTCTTTCAAGAAATTGAAAGTAAGTTTAAAAGTAAAAATTAAAAAAACCATCTTTGCAGGTGAGCTGATTGCAGGAAAGAAGTCGGAGAAAAATTCAGGCTTTGGCGAAATTTCAACCTGAGATTATTTGGTGCTATATTTGATTGGGTGCTATATTTGATTGGTGCCAATAGCACCCAGCTAATGAAGGCACGTATTAGAATCCCATTGACGCCTGGATTTTTACAAGCTTCTTCTCTGCTATTTGTTTACATGAAGTTCACCAATGCGTGGGTCGTTTCTTTACGTCTACAGCATAAAGGTAGAATACTGACTATTATTTTGAAATGAGAAAGTAAGCTGGAAGAAAATTATGATGTTAAGTTTCACATAGTGGTTGTTGGGGCGCTTTGCGATTGGTCATCGTAACGCAAAAACCAAATATCAACTGCCAATTAGAACAAAGGGGCGGGGAAGAATTCAAAGTTTTCACGCGTGAGGGGTGAAAAGTGCGAGAAAAATTAACGCGTGTGACCGAGTCGCGCTTGACTTCAGTTTTGAATTTGATTGGTTGGGAAGGTGGTGCCAGTTATTTTGACCAATCACAGAGTGTTATAAGGCAGAGCCAGTGACTTTAATCTTTGACAATGAATTGGAAAGTGCTCAGAAATGTTATCACGCAAACTTACTCAGGAACCAATAGGCGCTGTATACCACAATACTTTGAGCGAGTTGCTTTGGTGGGCAAAATGAATGTAAAGATAATTATGAAATTTCCTTCTAATTTCATTTTCAGATAAGATGGATGAGTACGGAATAACTAGTTTTGGAGTGTCGGTCACAACACTTGAGGAAGTATTTATGAAGGTTGGAGAAGGAGCAGAGAAAACTGTGGACAAACTGTATGTTGAGCCCGACAAATGTTTGTATTGATAAGGTTTAATAAATTATTGGAGACTTGTAATCCTTTTTCTACCCTTTTGATAAGTTTTAGTTCGTTACGCTCGTACTGAATCAATTTCATCAAAAATTTTTGCAAGGAGATTTTCTTTAATTATAAACTGATAACATTATTCATGATTTTTATTGAAGAGTTGCCTTCTGTGAACTGAAGGGCTGGATAACTGTTATTTTTTCCAGAGCTTACGAACACGAGATTGCTGTTGAAGAAACAGAGGAGATCGTACATGTGTCACGTGATGAAAATGTTGCAGCCAACGGTAAGGAGAACCCACACTTAATCGTCTAAGTTTCTTACATATCTTTGACCACACCAAATGGTTCAAAGCCGAGAGTAACAGTGAGGGTCCAGTAAGGAGAACCCACACTTAATCGTCTAAGTTTCTTACATATCTTTGACCACACTAAATGGTTCGAAGCCGAGAGTAACAGTGAGGGTCCAGTAAGGAGAACCCACACTTAATCGTCTAAGTTTCTTACATATCTTTGACCACACTAAATGGTTCAAAGCCGAGAGTAACAGTGAGGGTCCAGTAAGGAGAACCCACACTTAATCGTCTAAGTTTCTTACATATCTTTGACCACACCAAATGGTTCAAAGCCGAGAGTAACAGTGAGGGTCCAGTAAGGAGAACCCACACTTAATCGTCTAAGTTTCTTACATATCTTAGACCACACTAAATGGTTCGAAGCCGAGAGTAACAGTGAGGGTCCAGTAAGGAGAACCCACACTTAATCGTCTAAGTTTCTTACATATCTTTGACCACACCAAATGGTTCAAAGCCGAGAGTAACAGTGAGGGTCCAGTAAGGAGAACCCACACTTAATCGTCTAAGTTTCTTACATATCTTTGACCACACCAAATGGTTCAAAGCCGAGAGTAACAGTGAGGGTCCAGTAAGGAGAACCCACACTTAATCGTCTAAGTTTCTTACATATCTTTGACCACACCAAATGGTTCAAAGCCGAGAGTAACAATGAGGGTCCAGTAAGGAGAACCCACACTTAATCGTCTAAGTTTCTTACATATCTTTGACCACACCAAATGGTTCAAAGCCGAGAGTAACAGTGAGGGTCCAGTAAGGAGAACCCACACTTAATCGTCTAAGTTTCTTACATATCTTTGGCCACACCAAATGGTTCAAAGCCGAGAGTAACAGTGAGGGTCCAGTAAGGAGAACCCACACTTAATCGTCTAAGTTTCTTACATATCTTTGGCCACACCAAATGGTTCAAAGCCGAGAGTAACAGTGAGGGTCCAGTAAGGAGAACCCACACTTAATCGTCTAAGTTTCTTACATATCTTTGACCACACTAAATGGTTCAAAGCCGAGAGTAACAGTGAGGGTCCAGTAAGGAGAACCCACACTTAATCGTCTAAGTTTCTTACATATCTTTGACCACACCAAATGGTTCGAAGCCGAGAGTAACAGTGAGGGTCCAGTAAGGAGAACCCACACTTAATCGTCTAAGTTTCTTACATATCTTTGACCACACTAAATGGTTCAAAGCCGAGAGTAACAGTGAGGGTCCAGTAAGGAGAACCCACACTTAATCGTCTAAGTTTCTTACATATCTTTGACCACACTAAATGCTTCAAAGCCGAGAGTAACAGTGAGGGTCCAGTAAGGAGAACCCACACTTAATCGTCTAAGTTTCTTACATATCTTTGACCACACCAAATGGTTCAAAGCCGAGAGTAACAGTGAGGGTCCAGTAAGGAGAACCCACACTTAATCGTCTAAGTTTCTTACATATCTTTGACCACACCAAATGGTTCAAAGCCGAGAGTAACAGTGAGGGTCCAGTAAGGAGAACCCACACTTAATCGTCTAAGTTTGTTACATATCTTTGACCACACTAAATGGTTCAAAGCCGAGAGTAACAGTGAGGGTCCAGTAAGGAGAACCCACACTTAATCGTCTAAGTTTCTTACATATCTTTGACCACACTAAATGGTTCAAAGCCGAGAGTAACAGTGAGGGTCCAGTAAGGAGAACCCACACTTAATCGTCTAAGTTTCTTACATATCTTTGACCACACCAAATGGTTCAAAGCCGAGAGTAACAGTGAGGGTCCAGTAAGGAGAACCCACACTTAATCGTCTAAGTTTCTTACATATCTTTGACCACACCAAATGGTTCAAAGCCGAGAGTAACAGTGAGGGTCCAGTAAGGAGAACCCACACTTAATCGTCTAAGTTTCTTACATATCTTTGACCACACTAAATGGTTCAAAGCCGAGAGTAACAATGAGGGTCCAGTAAGGAGAACCCACACTTAATCGTCTAAGTTTCTTACATATCTTTGACCACACCAAATGGTTCAAAGCCGAGAGTAACAGTGAGGGTCCAGTAAGGAGAACCCACACTTAATCGTCTAAGTTTCTTACATATCTTTGACCACACCAAATGGTTCAAAGCCGAGAGTAACAGTGAGGGTCCAGTAAGGAGAACCCACACTTAATCGTCTAAGTTTCTTACATATCTTTGGCCACACCAAATGGTTCAAAGCCGAGAGTAACAGTGAGGGTCCAGTAAGGAGAACCCACACTTAATCGTCTAAGTTTCTTACATATCTTTGGCCACACCAAATGGTTCAAAGCCGAGAGTAACAGTGAGGGTCCAGTAAGGAGAACCCACACTTAATCGTCTAAGTTTCTTACATATCTTTGACCACACTAAATGGTTCAAAGCCGAGAGTAACAGTGAGGGTCCAGTAAGGAGAACCCACACTTAATCGTCTAAGTTTCTTACATATCTTTGACCACACCAAATGGTTCAAAGCCGAGAGTAACAGTGAGGGTCCAGTAAGGAGAACCCACACTTAATCGTCTAAGTTTCTTACATATCTTTGACCACACTAAATGGTTCAAAGCCGAGAGTAACAGTGAGGGTCCAGTAAGGAGAACCCACACTTAATCGTCTAAGTTTCTTACATATCTTTGACCACACTAAATGGTTCAAAGCCGAGAGTAACAGTGAGGGTCCAGTAAGGAGAACCCACACTTAATCGTCTAAGTTTCTTACATATCTTTGACCACACCAAATGGTTCGAAGCCGAGAGTAACAGTGAGGGTCCAGTAAGGAGAACCCACACTTAATCGTCTAAGTTTCTTACATATCTTTGACCACACTAAATGGTTCAAAGCCGAGAGTAACAGTGAGGGTCCAGTAAGGAGAACCCACACTTAATCGTCTAAGTTTCTTACATATCTTAGACCACACTAAATGGTTCGAAGCCGAGAGTAACAGTGAGGGTCCAGTAAGGAGAACCCACACTTAATCGTCTAAGTTTCTTACATATCTTTGACCACACCAAATGGTTCAAAGCCGAGAGTAACAGTGAGGGTCCAGTAAGGAGAACCCACACTTAATCGTCTAAGTTTCTTACATATCTTTGACCACACCAAATGGTTCAAAGCCGAGAGTAACAGTGAGGGTCCAGTAAGGAGAACCCACACTTAATCGTCTAAGTTTCTTACATATCTTTGACCACACCAAATGGTTCAAAGCCGAGAGTAACAATGAGGGTCCAGTAAGGAGAACCCACACTTAATCGTCTAAGTTTCTTACATATCTTTGACCACACCAAATGGTTCAAAGCCGAGAGTAACAGTGAGGGTCCAGTAAGGAGAACCCACACTTAATCGTCTAAGTTTCTTACATATCTTTGGCCACACCAAATGGTTCAAAGCCGAGAGTAACAGTGAGGGTCCAGTAAGGAGAACCCACACTTAATCGTCTAAGTTTCTTACATATCTTTGGCCACACCAAATGGTTCAAAGCCGAGAGTAACAGTGAGGGTCCAGTAAGGAGAACCCACACTTAATCGTCTAAGTTTCTTACATATCTTTGACCACACTAAATGGTTCAAAGCCGAGAGTAACAGTGAGGGTCCAGTAAGGAGAACCCACACTTAATCGTCTAAGTTTCTTACATATCTTTGACCACACCAAATGGTTCAAAGCCGAGAGTAACAGTGAGGGTCCAGTAAGGAGAACCCACACTTAATCGTCTAAGTTTCTTACATATCTTTGACCACACTAAATGGTTCAAAGCCGAGAGTAACAGTGAGGGTCCAGTAAGGAGAACCCACACTTAATCGTCTAAGTTTCTTACATATCTTTGACCACACCAAATGGTTCGAAGCCGAGAGTAACAGTGAGGGTCCAGTAAGGAGAACCCACACTTAATCGTCTAAGTTTCTTACATATCTTTGACCACACTAAATGGTTCCAAGCCGAGAGTAAGAGTGAGGGTCCAGTAAGGAGAACCCACACTTAATCGTCTAAGTTTCTTACATATCTTTGACCACACTAAATGGTTCAAAGCCGAGAGTAACAGTGAGGGTCCAGTAAGGAGAACCCACACTTAATCGTCTAAGTTTCTTACATATCTTTGACCACACCAAATGGTTCAAAGCCGAGAGTAACAGTGAGGGTCCAGTAAGGAGAACCCACACTTAATCGTCTAAGTTTCTTACATATCTTTGACCACACCAAATGGTTCAAAGCCGAGAGTAACAGTGAGGGTCCAGTAAGGAGAACCCACACTTAATCGTCTAAGTTTCTTACATATCTTCGACCACACTAAATGGTTCAAAGCCGAGAATAAGAGTGAGGGTCCAGTAAGGAGAACCCACACTTAATCGTCTAAGTTTCTTACATATCTTTGACCACACTAAATGGTTCAAAGCCGAGAGTAACAGTGAGGGTCCAGTAAGGAGAACCCACACTTAATCGTCTAAGTTTCTTACATATCTTTGACCACACGAAATGGTTCAAAGCCGAGAGTAACAGTGAGGGTCCAGTAAGGAGAACCCACACTTAATCGTCTAAGTTTCTTACATATCTTTGACCACACCAAATGGTTCAAAGCCGAGAGTAACAGTGAGGGTCCAGTAAGGAGAACCCACACTTAATCGTCTAAGTTTCTTACATATCTTTGACCACACTAAATGGTTCAAAGCCGAGAGTAACAATGAGGGTCCAGTAAGGAGAACCCACACTTAATCGTCTAAGTTTCTTACATATCTTTGACCACACCAAATGGTTCAAAGCCGAGAGTAACAGTGAGGGTCCAGTAAGGAGAACCCACACTTAATCGTCTAAGTTTCTTACATATCTTTGACCACACCAAATGGTTCAAAGCCGAGAGTAACAGTGAGGGTCCAGTAAGGAGAACCCACACTTAATCGTCTAAGTTTCTTACATATGTTTGGCCACACCAAATGGTTCAAAGCCGAGAGTAACAGTGAGGGTCCAGTAAGGAGAACCCACACTTAATCGTCTAAGTTTCTTACATATCTTTGGCCACACCAAATGGTTCAAAGCCGAGAGTAACAGTGAGGGTCCAGTAAGGAGAACCCACACTTAATCGTCTAAGTTTCTTACATATCTTTGACCACACTAAATGGTTCAAAGCCGAGAGTAACAGTGAGGGTCCAGTAAGGAGAACCCACACTTAATCGTCTAAGTTTCTTACATATCTTTGACCACACCAAATGGTTCAAAGCCGAGAGTAACAGTGAGGGTCCAGTAAGGAGAACCCACACTTAATCGTCTAAGTTTCTTACATATCTTTGACCACACCAAATGGTTCAAAGCCGAGAGTAACAGTGAGGGTCCAGTAAGGAGAACCCACACTTAATCGTCTAAGTTTCTTACATATCTTTGACCACACTAAATGGTTCAAAGCCGAGAGTAACAGTGAGGGTCCAGTAAGGAGAACCCACACTTAATCGTCTAAGTTTCTTACATATCTTTGACCACACCAAATGGTTCAAAGCCGAGAGTAACAGTGAGGGTCCAGTAAGGAGAACCCACACTTAATCGTCTAAGTTTCTTACATATCTTTGACCACACCAAATGGTTCGAAGCCGAGAGTAACAGTGAGGGTCCAGTAAGGAGAACCCACACTTAATCGTCTAAGTTTCTTACATATCTTTGACCACACGAAATGGTTCAAAGCCGAGAGTAACAGTGAGGGTCCAGTAAGGAGAACCCACACTTAATCGTCTAAGTTTCTTACATATCTTTGACCACACCAAATGGTTCAAAGCCGAGAGTAACAGTGAGGGTCCAGTAAGGAGAACCCACACTTAATCGTCTAAGTTTCTTACATATCTTTGACCACACTAAATGGTTCAAAGGCGAGAGTAACAGTGAGGGTCCAGTAAGGAGAACCCACACTTAATCGTCTAAGTTTCTTACATATCTTTGACCACACTAAATGGTTCAAAGCCGAGAGTAACAGTGAGGGTCCAGTAAGGAGAACCCACACTTAATCGTCTAAGTTTCTTACATATCTTTGACCACACTAAATGGTTCAAAGCCGAGAGTAACAGTGAGGGTCCAGTAAGGAGAACCCACACTTAATCGTCTAAGTTTCTTACATATCTTTGACCACACCAAATGGTTCAAAGCCGAGAGTAACAGTGAGGGTCCAGTAAGGAGAACCCACACTTAATCGTCTAAGTTTCTTACATATCTTTGACCACACCAAATGGTTCAAAGCCGAGAGTAACAATGAGGGTCCAGTAAGGAGAACCCACACTTAATCGTCTAAGTTTCTTACATATCTTTGACCACACTAAATGGTTCAAAGCCGAGAGTAACAGTGAGGGTCCAGTAAGGAGAACCCACACTTAATCGTCTAAGTTTCTTACATATCTTTGACCACACCAAATGGTTCAAAGCCGAGAGTAACAATGAGGGTCCAGTAAGGAGAACCCACACTTAATCGTCTAAGTTTCTTACATATCTTTGACCACACTAAATGGTTCAAAGCCGAGAGTAACAGTGAGGGTCCAGTAAGGAGAACCCACACTTAATCGTCTAAGTTTCTTACATATCTTTGACCACACCAAATGGTTCGAAGCCGAGAGTAACAGTGAGGGTCCAGTAAGGAGAACCCACACTTAATCGTCTAAGTTTCTTACATATCTTTGACCACACTAAATGGTTCAAAGCCGAGAGTAACAGTGAGGGTCCAGTAAGGAGAACCCACACTTAATCGTCTAAGTTTCTTACATATCTTTGACCACACTAAATGGTTCAAAGCCGAGAGTAACAGTGAGGGTCCAGTAAGGAGAACCCACACTTAATCGTCTAAGTTTCTTACATATCTTTGACCACACCAAATGGTTCAAAGCCGAGAGTAACAGTGAGGGTCCAGTAAGGAGAACCCACACTTAATCGTCTAAGTTTCTTACATATCTTTGACCACACCAAATGGTTCAAAGCCGAGAGTAACAGTGAGGGTCCAGTAAGGAGAACCCACACTTAATCGTCTAAGTTTCTTACATATCTTTGACCACACTAAATGGTTCAAAGCCGAGAGTAACAGTGAGGGTCCAGTAAGGAGAACCCACACTTAATCGTCTAAGTTTCTTACATATCTTTGACCACACCAAATGGTTCGAAGCCGAGAGTAACAGTGAGGGTCCAGTAAGGAGAACCCACACTTAATCGTCTAAGTTTCTTACATATCTTTGACCACACTAAATGGTTCCAAGCCGAGAGTAAGAGTGAGGGTCCAGTAAGGAGAACCCACACTTAATCGTCTAAGTTTCTTACATATCTTTGACCACACTAAATGGTTCAAAGCCGAGAGTAACAGTGAGGGTCCAGTAAGGAGAACCCACACTTAATCGTCTAAGTTTCTTACATATCTTTGACCACACCAAATGGTTCAAAGCCGAGAGTAACAGTGAGGGTCCAGTAAGGAGAACCCACACTTAATCGTCTAAGTTTCTTACATATCTTTGACCACACCAAATGGTTCAAAGCCGAGAGTAACAGTGAGGGTCCAGTAAGGAGAACCCACACTTAATCGTCTAAGTTTCTTACATATCTTCGACCACACTAAATGGTTCAAAGCCGAGAGTAAGAGTGAGGGTCCAGTAAGGAGAACCCACACTTAATCGTCTAAGTTTCTTACATATCTTTGACCACACTAAATGGTTCAAAGCCGAGAGTAACAGTGAGGGTCCAGTAAGGAGAACCCACACTTAATCGTCTAAGTTTCTTACATATCTTTGACCACACGAAATGGTTCAAAGCCGAGAGTAACAGTGAGGGTCCAGTAAGGAGAACCCACACTTAATCGTCTAAGTTTCTTACATATCTTTGACCACACCAAATGGTTCAAAGCCGAGAGTAACAGTGAGGGTCCAGTAAGGAGAACCCACACTTAATCGTCTAAGTTTCTTACATATCTTTGACCACACTAAATGGTTCAAAGCCGAGAGTAACAATGAGGGTCCAGTAAGGAGAACCCACACTTAATCGTCTAAGTTTCTTACATATCTTTGACCACACCAAATGGTTCAAAGCCGAGAGTAACAGTGAGGGTCCAGTAAGGAGAACCCACACTTAATCGTCTAAGTTTCTTACATATCTTTGACCACACCAAATGGTTCAAAGCCGAGAGTAACAGTGAGGGTCCAGTAAGGAGAACCCACACTTAATCGTCTAAGTTTCTTACATATGTTTGGCCACACCAAATGGTTCAAAGCCGAGAGTAACAGTGAGGGTCCAGTAAGGAGAACCCACACTTAATCGTCTAAGTTTCTTACATATCTTTGGCCACACCAAATGGTTCAAAGCCGAGAGTAACAGTGAGGGTCCAGTAAGGAGAACCCACACTTAATCGTCTAAGTTTCTTACATATCTTTGACCACACTAAATGGTTCAAAGCCGAGAGTAACAGTGAGGGTCCAGTAAGGAGAACCCACACTTAATCGTCTAAGTTTCTTACATATCTTTGACCACACCAAATGGTTCAAAGCCGAGAGTAACAGTGAGGGTCCAGTAAGGAGAACCCACACTTAATCGTCTAAGTTTCTTACATATCTTTGACCACACCAAATGGTTCAAAGCCGAGAGTAACAGTGAGGGTCCAGTAAGGAGAACCCACACTTAATCGTCTAAGTTTCTTACATATCTTTGACCACACTAAATGGTTCAAAGCCGAGAGTAACAGTGAGGGTCCAGTAAGGAGAACCCACACTTAATCGTCTAAGTTTCTTACATATCTTTGACCACACCAAATGGTTCAAAGCCGAGAGTAACAGTGAGGGTCCAGTAAGGAGAACCCACACTTAATCGTCTAAGTTTCTTACATATCTTTGACCACACCAAATGGTTCGAAGCCGAGAGTAACAGTGAGGGTCCAGTAAGGAGAACCCACACTTAATCGTCTAAGTTTCTTACATATCTTTGACCACACGAAATGGTTCAAAGCCGAGAGTAACAGTGAGGGTCCAGTAAGGAGAACCCACACTTAATCGTCTAAGTTTCTTACCTATCTTTGACCACACCAAATGGTTCAAAGCCGAGAGTAACAGTGAGGGTCCAGTAAGGAGAACCCACACTTAATCGTCTAAGTTTCTTACATATCTTTGACCACACTAAATGGTTCAAAGGCGAGAGTAACAGTGAGGGTCCAGTAAGGAGAACCCACACTTAATCGTCTAAGTTTCTTACATATCTTTGACCACACTAAATGGTTCAAAGCCGAGAGTAACAGTGAGGGTCCAGTAAGGAGAACCCACACTTAATCGTCTAAGTTTCTTACATATCTTTGACCACACTAAATGGTTCAAAGCCGAGAGTAACAGTGAGGGTCCAGTAAGGAGAACCCACACTTAATCGTCTAAGTTTCTTACATATCTTTGACCACACCAAATGGTTCAAAGCCGAGAGTAACAGTGAGGGTCCAGTAAGGAGAACCCACACTTAATCGTCTAAGTTTCTTACATATCTTTGACCACACCAAATGGTTCAAAGCCGAGAGTAACAATGAGGGTCCAGTAAGGAGAACCCACACTTAATCGTCTAAGTTTCTTACATATCTTTGACCACACTAAATGGTTCAAAGCCGAGAGTAACAGTGAGGGTCCAGTAAGGAGAACCCACACTTAATCGTCTAAGTTTCTTACATATCTTTGACCACACCAAATGGTTCAAAGCCGAGAGTAACAATGAGGGTCCAGTAAGGAGAACCCACACTTAATCGTCTAAGTTTCTTACATATCTTTGACCACACTAAATGGTTCAAAGCCGAGAGTAACAGTGAGGGTCCAGTAAGGAGAACCCACACTTAATCGTCTAAGTTTCTTACATATCTTTGACCACACCAAATGGTTCGAAGCCGAGAGTAACAGTGAGGGTCCAGTAAGGAGAACCCACACTTAATCGTCTAAGTTTCTTACATATCTTTGACCACACTAAATGGTTCAAAGCCGAGAGTAACAGTGAGGGTCCAGTAAGGAGAACCCACACTTAATCGTCTAAGTTTCTTACATATCTTTGACCACACTAAATGGTTCAAAGCCGAGAGTAACAGTGAGGGTCCAGTAAGGAGAACCCACACTTAATCGTCTAAGTTTCTTACATATCTTTGACCACACCAAATGGTTCAAAGCCGAGAGTAACAGTGAGGGTCCAGTAAGGAGAACCTACACTTAATCGTCTAAGTTTCTTACATATCTTTGACCACACCAAATGGTTCAAAGCCGAGAGTAACAGTGAGGGTCCAGTTGTTCGAAGGCTGATTAGCACTAACCCAGGATTAAATTTTAATCCAGGTTTCCATATTTATCTTTTCAAGAACCTTTCTGGGATAATCTTCCCTATTCCTTTTAGAGCATCCAATCATCAAATTGTAGACAAAAATAGTTAAAGTGAACTTCTTTGAAAGCTTTCAGATCTGAAATCAAATTTCACGCAAACCCTGGGTTACTTTAACCCAGCTTTGAACAACCTGACCCAGGTGTATACTCTGATTATTTGCTTAGGGGTGGGGGAAGGGTCAAATTTTCAGTGAGGGAGGGATGGCTTCAGCCATCACTGCCTCCCCCCTTATCCTGCTCCACCAGTTATGTTCGCAGAATTTCTCCTTACAATGCTGATACAAAAAAAAGGAGACAGAGGGACAATTAGTTGATTTAATACCAAATTCTCCGAACCAACATCATAAGAATTGTGTGGCAAACGATAAGGAGAAGTACTCACGAGATCTTGGGAGTGAAAGACGGAGGTAGGAAGGATTAAAGAACAGTTAGACATATGGTTTGTATAGCGATAGAGACAAGAATTGTTTGGCGAAAATAGAAAGGACAGATGGTTTTTGGGGATAAAAGGATATTTGTCTCAATCATTTAACTCTGGTGTCATTTTCTTATTTGTCTTCTAGAGCTGGAGACAGGCTTTCAACTGAAGTGGCATCAATACAAAGCAATGTTCATGAAGAGGTTTCTGAACTCCAAACGCGACAAGAAAGCAATTATTACACAGCTTGTTCTCCCCGTCATTATGGTAGTGTTTGGGTTGCTGTTGATCACGACGATTCCCACTAGAGGGAACGACCCGCCTCGTGTTCTTAAGCTGTCTAACTTGAGCGTAGACGGTGTCCATACCAAAGCTTTTTTTGCCGACTACAGAAACATGAGTTCTAGTAAAAAGAGTGCGACATTTGAGGTACTTGTAAGCCAGGTTCCCAATTTTTTTTTTTTTTTATGCACTTTTGATCAAAAGCTCTTGTTTTTAGGGTGGTTATTGTTATAGACGCAGATAACACTGACACGTGAATACAGCGGTTTGAATCGGTTTAAACCCAAAACTAACGTGAGAACCCTAAACTTTTGTCCACAGAAAACCAAAACTTACCTCAAAGATATTAAAGTTGATGCGACTGACATCACGTCAAAAGTTTATTACATTCGAGACGGCAATAAGGACTATGGCGTATTTGTCAGGAATAAGAGCTTCGCCAAAGTTGATAAAGACAAAAAATCCTGCTGTAACTTTGAGTATTATGTTCTCAATGCCAAGTGCAAAGCTAAGGTGAGTGCTGATCACTTGTTCGTTCTTTTTTTTTTAGCTTCCTTTTCCTTAGCTTTTGTTTCTTTGTTTCCCTCTTTCCCTCTTTTTTGCGATTACTTTCTTTGTTCCATCGTTCCTTCATTTCTCGTTCCTTTACTCATTCTTTTTTTTGTTTTTTGCTCTTTTACTCTCACGCCCCTTCGCCATTTCGTCTCTCCGTTCCTTCCCTTCGTTTCTTTTTACTCTGCCTCGTTCCTCGTGATTAATAGGCCGATAAGATCATTCTAAAAAAAGGATTAGCAGCTGGTTATTTACTTGTTATCTTAACGAGCTCATAGTCGACTTTGAATTCTTTTTCTTTTAGTTTATCAACAAGACCTTAGTTCCAGATGACTGCACAGATTACACTTTTGGCTACAAAGACTGCCCGAAGTGTATTGAAGCTAAAATGTATGTATGCTCTACGTGTTTTTTTAACCTTTAAAGTGACTAGCGTCTAATTTCTCCTCACCCCTGAATCACACGTTAAGGAAACGAGAATTTGGGAAATGATCACCAACTTAAGACGCTCTTGATTGTTGATCAAATTCTCCTTGTCAGCACCTCAGGAAATGTATAGAGAACGGTATGGAGAATATCCATACTGATGTTATGGCGTAGAAGGTTAACACCAGTCCTGAGAATATGGCACGAGGCAAAATTCAGCGGATCTCTTTTAATTTAAGTTATCGTTTCTTTTTTCAGCCCTGGAGTAATAATAGGTGACAAAGAGTGTCGCGCAGTGGGTTGCCCCGGCACAGATCTGACAGACCTCAACACTTACTTCTCTGAGTATGTCCTGGAAGACAGCAATGCCAATGATTACTTTAATATTTACGTGGCTGGCTTTTCATTGGCCCCAATGCCGCCTGCTATGAGCCTGCCGCATAATATGACCAACACCAGCGGTATCACTAACAAGACCCTTGGAGGATCTGATGCGACTGTTACTACAGTTTGGTACAGTAATGAGGTATGATACTGTACTTCCTCATCATTTGGAGCTATTAGTAAAAGACATCTTTTTGTTTTAATATGAGTATGCGCCCTACTCACGCGTAGAAATTATGTTAACGATTCAGTGTGTAATCACATGAAAGATAAAAAAAAAACAAAAAAAAAAACATGACGATAGCCTAGTGGAATCCGACTTTTAGATCGCGAGTATGATTACTGGTTGAATTGAACGACAAGAATTCCTTTTACCAATTAATCAAAGCGCTGAAAAAGTTTGAAAATAAAACAATCAAAAAGTAACAGATTACTTTTTTACACGAGAAAACGAATGTAGCAGTGCGCGCTTATATCACCGACCGTTCAGTTAGACAGGTTTAATGCGTAAACTATTGTTTTACTCGGTCCTGTTGCAAGCATGACACATATCCTGTTCAATTAGTGCTTAAATCGGGCAGGTGATAACCGAACGAGCTCGATAAGATTTTCAGCTTGATGTTTTGAGTAAATGTGAAGTTTTAAGTGATCGCCGTGAGTGCAATTGTCAATTGAATGTCGAAAGCGATCTGGGATTGCATTGGTTTTGCTTTATTTTGCTCTGTGATTGGTCTAAAAAAGTCGCGTCACATTCTCAACCAATCAGATGCAAAACTAAAACCAATCACGACTTGGTCGCCGGCGTTTTCCCGCGCTTTGGGCTGTTTGCTTGATTTTACTAGGTTTCTGATTGGCTCTTCATGGCGTGTTCCTTTCTTCTGATTGGTCTTTGTAATTGCTTTGGTTTTAGTTATACGACACTCCATAGAGAACCGCTTTAAAAGTGATCACACTTATTAAAAACAGTAGATTTATGGTAAGATGATTTCCATCACTTCTGCCTCTACAGGGATTCCATATCATAGCAGAGGCACTGAGCGCCATGAGTAACATTCTGTTGGTTGATCAAACAGGAGATTCGTCTTACAGTATTGAAACTACAAACTACCCTCTACCAAACAGTGTCAACAACAAGGTCTGTTGTATTGTATTTACATTGTGGGTCTCTTTTACAATATAATCGATATTATTAAAAACTGGATCATTGGATAATTCAACTCAAGACTTTTTATTGGCTTAGCCATGATGGTATGTGAGCCGATATACCATAATCTAATATCTGTACATTGTAACCTCCGGTTTCTTCTTAAAAAATAAAGTTGAGAAGATTTGTCTAATATCTTGAGGGCGTTTTTTTTAACAAAACAATTATTCCACTCGTGCTTGTTGGATATGAGATGATTATAGCTAACTCGGCGCTACGCGCCTCGTTGGCTATCTGTCATCTCACATCCAACGCGCGCTCGTGGAATGATTGTTAATAGAATATTTCCATAGAAGCAACAGACATTATGTTAGGTTTTTTAGTGCTATGGCTTTAAACCAGACTTCACTAAATTTTATGCTACAAACCGTGTTCTAATCTTTGCAGAATATGATATGTTCCAAGCTTGGCTCAGTAATAACATCCCAAGCTTTGAAATTGTTAGTTATAACTAATTCTTAGTTATATCTTAACTAGGCTCAGACTATTCCTCCCCCCCCCCACGTCTTTGCAGTGCATGATTCGTAGTTATATCTTAGTTAGGCTCAGACTATTCCTCCCCCCCCCACGTCTTAAGGTCCCTTAGCCTAATTCTGCTGACCACAAATTTTATGCTATTTATTCGTATATTTTATGCTATTTAATCGTATATTAATATTTATTATTTTATTTAAATTATCTTGTTGTGTCCTTACTTAGTGGTTTTATTACTGCTATTTTATAAATAGCACATGAATAAAGTTCATCATTATCATTGTCCAGTTTAAAGACAAGGTCCTCTGTGAAAGCGGACTCGCTTTATAAAACAATACACTGTTTTAATTTAAACCGGAACGGACAACTTAAAGCTCTTTAGCCCTTCAAAAGTTTTTTTTTTTTTTTTGCAAGGTACCGCTTGTTTTTTCTTTTCTACGATATTATGGTAATACTTGTAGCGAATGTTCCAAGACGAAATGGAAGCACTTGCCTATAACTTTGTTTGTGTTTTGTTTTGATTCAGGCTGACAACGTTACATCAAACTTCTCTGCGCTTCTCCTCGCCATATTTCTTGCACTGGGAATGGCGTTCATGGCTGCAAGCTTTGTTACATTCATTGTACAGGAAAGAGTGTCAAAGGTGAGACAGCAGTTAGGTCGGATCAATATCTGACCCACCGCGCTCCCACCCCTCCCCTAACCAACTAATAGTCAACTGATAGCAAGGTAGAGGTAATGTTGGGTCAGGGGAGGGGTAAGTGCACAGTTTCTCAGATACTGGTCCGTTTGGCCAATGGCAACCTTGAAAAGTTAGGTTAAATTTGGTACTAAATTGAACAGTATCACGTGGTTCAAATAGCTATTTTTTCAGATCACCTTTCTCGATAATGTTTCGAAACTGAAAAATTACTTACTGATAACTCCTGGGATTGAAAAATTAAGGTTTATGGGTTTTCCTTGTTTGAAACAATAGTTCCGTATCATTTACTTCCACAAAGGAATGATAATTGAAACGTAGCTTATCAAAGTTCGCTACGGCGGTTTTATTGCCATAAGTGCGCTATTTGATTGAGTGTCAAAAAGCCAACGGCCAATCAGAACAAAGAAAATTACCTTAAAGAGCCAATGAGAACTCGAAGTAAAAACAACCAAACTTACAAAAGCGCGGGAAAACACGGGCGACTAAGTCGTGATTGGCTTTAGTTTTGCATCTGATTGGTTGAAAGAGTGGCGAAAGTTTCCCGGACTAATCACAGAGCGAAGTAAAGCAAAACCAATGCAGTGGCGGATTACTTTCGAAACTCAGTTGAAAATTGCTCTATCCAGCTAATTTTTTCACTTTTCCGCCGACGCAGCAAAACAGTTTCTTTAGAAAAACTACCAACCTATTTCACTTTATGCGACAAATACCTCTAAACTTTTGACACATGCACTCAAAGAAAGAAGCTTGAACTAATTTTCGCCCTCTCTTTCAGGCAAAACATCTTCAGTTTGTCAGTGGAGTTGATACAGTCAGTTACTGGCTTGCTACATTCACCTGGGATTTCATCAATTATTTAGTCCCCGCTCTTGTGATCCTCATTTTATTTGCTGCATTCCAAGTGGATTCTTACAAGGATGAGATGGGAATCGTCTTCTTGTTGCTGGTAAGAAAGTATTAAAACGCCAAGGGACAGAGCTGCAAAACGTCTGTAACCTCGTCGTCAAAAGTCTGCGCACGTGCGAACGTCGTAGAGCTAGATGGCTTGCTTTCAAAACTAAGTTGTCATATAGACAAGCACACAAGCGAGGGATTTGCGGTGTTTGAAAAAACTGTATAACTTTTTTGGTAAAGCTCAAACCAAAATGGTGAATGAACAGGAAACCTTTGATTGAATAAACTTTGTGCTGAAGAAATCTCGCGTTTTCCTTTTTCCTACTTTTGTTTCCTTTTACAAATTTATATGATAATTTCAATGCTTTTTTCTTTCGTGTATTTTGTGTGGCAGCGGTTGTTTCTTATGTTTTCCGTTGAAATTTGCGCGGGAAATTGGCGTACAGGCGGTAAAAACTGATCCCCCTGCCCGGGTCTCGCGATTGACTGCTGTGTTAGCGTCTCCGCATGTCACGATTTTTCGCGTGAAACCTTAGTACTATTTTATACAAAATGATGGAATTCTGGCGGCATGGTTTTTTTTTCTTGCGTTTAAAGATGTAAGTAGAAAGGCTAGGCTAAAACTCTTTCCCTTAACAGCGGCACAAAATTTAGCCACAAATTGTGACTTGCGCCTCAGTTGTGTGCAGGGCGATCCTTAACGACAGTTGTCATCTTAAGTTTTTTTTCCTCTTCACAGCTGCTGTTTGGTTTGTGTGTGCTGCCGTTCGTATATTGCCTTACGTTCATTTTCACATCTCCAGTTGTGGGTTACGCGATCACAGTCTTCTTGCTCTCCATTCTCAGTCTGGTAAGTTTGGCAACTGCTCATCGAATTTAAATTTCATTTTTAATAACATTACCCTTTCGACTGAAAAATGAAGCATTAAATTATTTCTATAACTTTGAATCCTTTCAGGCAATGTTGATTACAGTGTTTGTCTTACAAATACCAGCCGTTGGGTCTGAAGATGAAGCAGAGATTTGTCATTACATCTTTATGTTGGTTCCTACTTATACGTAAGTGATGTTGTCGCCAAATTATTGCATTGCACATTCCTAATGGCCATAACTTTGTGCAGAATTACAGCTCCCATTTTGAAAAATAACCCCTGATTAACAAATATATTCTTTGTCGTGTGTCGGTGAAATGGTACACGAGGTGCAGCCGAGTGCATCACTGATGTTGATGTCACAAAAAAGTGGTACACGAGGCGCAGCCAAGGGCATCATTGATGTTGACGTCACATAAAAAGTGGTACACGAGGCGCAGCCAAGGGCATCATTCATGTTGACGTCACATAAAAAGTGGTACACGAGGCGCAGCCAAGGGCATCATTGATGTTGACGTCACATAAAAAGTGGTACACGAGGCGCAGCCAAGGGCATCACTGATGTTGACGTCACAAAAAAGTGGTACACGAGGCGCAGCCAAGGGCATCATTGATGTTGACGTCACATAAAAAGTGGTACACGAGGCGCAGCCAAGGGCATCATTGATGTTGACGTCACAAAAAAAGTGGTACACGAGGCGCAACGGAGTGCATCACGGATGTTGTTATCACATGTTGATGTCTTGTGTGATCTACCTCTGTACAAAACCACAGCAACATGGAATCTTTTTATTTCATATGATGGGAAAGCGAAATGTTTATTCTAGTTCTCGATCAAGAGCAGGAGACGTAATAATGTACACTGCAAATTGCAAAGCAAGAAGCACTCTGAACTAAATCACATCACACTATAATGATCAATAATGATCAACGTCTATATTTGGTGGCCTAGGTACTAACGTGACCGCTGGCCGGAAACGGAGGCTGGGCAATATTACGACAATGTTGTTTTTGGGGACCTTAGCTACGCTTCTTTCCTCCAATAGATCATTAGTAAGAACCGATCAAAATGCTTGGAGAATTCAGCTTATCTTAGGAATTATATTAAATCGACATTTCCTCTAACAAGTTTGTTGATCTATGGTGCCCTTTGTTGTTCGAATTTAGCAATACTGTGTAATAATACTGTGTATGCTTGATTGAGGTATTGAAAATATCCTCGCATCTATATTAATAGTTGAACGATTCTCTTACAGGCTTGCTTACGCCTTCTTGGATCTCGACCAGAATCACGGCTTTAGAAAAGTCTGCAACGAATCTCCCGAGTAGGTACATGATCCGAAACAATTATTTGATGTCAGTTAAACATGTGAAAGTGTAGTGTGATCGTTCGGGTGATTGTAGTCCTGAAAAGAACTGTTGTCGGTGTTAGTGACTGACATTTCGACAACCTGTGCGGAAGTCGTCATCAAAGTCAAGTGAATAGTTGTTGTCAGTAGAATGCTGTTAGTTCAGTTCGTGTAAAATGATTGGTCAGTTTTGCCGTGATGTTATTGGCTGTAAGACTCAAGTAGCGTAAGCCGGTCGTGACTGGTCTGTTTCGATCCGTTGGTAAAGTTAGGTCGTTCTGTTCGGTTCGTTTGTAATGTTAATGTCGTGAATGAGTCGTTTGTATGGAGCCGGTAGTAGTTATCGGCCGCTTTGATAACTATGTCTTTGCGTTTTCTAAGACTTTTTAGAGCCGACAACTCTTCAGAAGAGAGATTAGAAAAATTGGTAATACGTTTGAAATTGAGTTTGTTGATATCGTGGCGGCATTTTTTGATAAAAAAGTCTAATGATGCGAATTGGCCCTCTGGGAAAGTCCATTTAGACTTTCGAGTCTGAAGTGTTTCGAAAGTGTCTTTGTTCGAGGTGTTAGAATCATCCTCTTTGTTGTGAAAAAAGGCTTTTAATTGAACGCGGCGAAGGAATTTTTCTACGTCTTGTTTAATTGAGAATTCGTCCGTTGTTTTAGAAATGGGAACGAAATTTAAGCCCTTACTGAGGACGGATTTTTCTGAATCGGAAAATGAGAGGTTTTCTGGAATGGTAACTACAGTTTTGAGGTTTTCTGGTGATGAGTGGTTAGCGATTTGGGGACCGATAAGTTGGTCAAGTTTTAGGGCCTTAATTTGGTTCAAATGATTGAAAAGTTTCGAATTAGTTTCCAGAATTTTGGCGCGGATATATTGTAATAAAGCTGCCGGACAGATTTTGGAAAATACAGGGCGGAAATGTAGGATTTGTTCGATGAGGTGATTACGTTTTCGGCACATAGCTCTAATAGTGATTCTCAGGATGTTACGTGAAAAAGAATTTTGGGCGCATTGAATTTGGTGATGTATTGTTTGGTGAATGAAGATGCATGAAAATGAAGGCAACGACCGATGAAGTTTATGTGGCTACAAAACCTAGATTTGGCGAAAGTGAGAATGGCTAAACGGAATGCTAGATCTTTACTAATAGGGGGAAAAGGGAAAAGATAACTTACGATTTCCTGGCGTAGCTCCTTTGTGAGTTTCTTGAGGCTTGGCATGGTCCACTGTTCTGAATGCTGTGGATTGAAAAATGCTAAGACAAAAGTTAGTAGTCGCAGCAATCAAAATACAAATGAATAAAGGATGATAGTTACGAAAGAAACTGTTTGGGGCTGCGTCGGTGGGAGTAACGAAATAATTTGGATATATCAACAAAGTTGAAATGGTAAATAGCCCTTTTTACAGTTACCGGCGCCATATTGATTACAAAAGCTGACGTTTCGAGCGTTAGCCCTTCGTCGGAGCGAATAGAGGAATTGTGGGTTGTGTGTGCTTTTAAAGGCAGAAAATGGAGCTACGTTATTGGTGGGAGCATGGCAACGAGAAAAACATGAATAAATTAGTGGAATGAAAAGCGTTCGTTGATCCCTGTGGGATTTAGACTACCGGTTTGAAAGATGAGCTTTTGTTCAAGATTTTTACGGCTTTCCGTGCCACCTAAGTGCAAGGATTGCCATGTGTTACTTAGAATGATTAGGTAAATTAAAATGTCTAGCGACTGGTTTCGATGTGTCCTTGTCATTCCTTTTCACGTCTCGAAGGTGTTCTCGGAATCGGTCACCTAGTCTTCTGCCTGTTTCGCCGATGTATATCTTTTTGCAATAAGTGCAAGTTATGCAATAGATTACATTGGCGGAGGTACACGTGAAGTGATCGGTGATCTTAATGGATCGTTTAGGTCCCGATATTTTATCAGTGTTGTGAATGAAAGGAGACGTTTTGCATCGTGCACGAGCGCATTTAAAAGTGCTTGGTTGGTCAGTAGTCTGAAAAGAACTTCTGACCAAAAAATTGCCCATGTTTTTGTCGCGTTTGAATGGAATGAGCGGAGGCTGCGAAAAGATAGTGCTTGTCTCTGGATCGTTTTGAAGTAATTTAAAGTTTTTAAGAATGATGGATTTAACTGAGTGGTTGTGAGGGTGAAACGTGAGAGTGAATGGAATGCGGTCGGAATCTTCCTTATGCGACGTTTGTAGTGCTGAATGTCGATCAATAAGTTGAGCGCGGTGGTAACCCGCTTGAACGACGGAAACAGGGTAACCACGTTTATCGAAGAACTGGCACATTGACTCTGATTTGTGGTGGAAATCAGAGTCATCACTACATAAACGACGAAGTCTTAGAAACTGAGAAAAAGGAATGGAATTCTTAACCTGAGATGGATGCGAAGACGAATATAACAAGTAATTATGCGAGTCTGTAGGTTTGTAATACACACCAGTGCATAAACCGTTACCTTCAATTGAAACTTTGACGTCTAAAAAGGATAAAGAATTGTCAGAAATTTCCCAAGTATATTTCAGAGCCGGGTGAAAAGAATTGACTGCGGTTATGAATTTAGTGAGCTCCTCTCTGGTAGAGGAGGTAGCGCCGATACAGTCGTCGAAGTAGCGACCGTAGAGTTCAGGTTTGGACCCGTTGTATTGGCTGAAAAATTGATGTTCGACAAAACCTACAAAAAGATTGGAATAGCTAGGTCCCATTTTGGTGCCCATGGCTACACCATTGGTTTGTTTGAAGAAGTTGTTTCCGAATGAAAAGCAATTGAGTGTGAGCACTAGTTCGGCTAAGCGTAGTAGTGTTTCAGATTTAGGTTCCTTAACAGTACGTTGATGAAAAAAATGTTTAAGGGTCAGAAGGCCTTCGCCATTAGGAATGACAGTGCAAAGAGACGTAATATCCATGGTGAAAAGAAGTTTGTTTTGGCCAAGGAAATTAAAGTCTCGAAAAATTTGAAGAGCGTGTTGACTGTCTTTAATATATGATGGTAAAGTTTTGACGATGGGAGCCATAATTTTGTCTAGATAGCTGGAGATAAGTTCGGTAGGGCAACTGCAAGCCGAGACAATAGGCCGACCTGGGTTGTTAGGTTTGTGAATTTTAGGTAAAAAGTAAATACGAGAAGTTCTAGGAGTGGTTATGATGAGAGTTTTTGCTGTGGCCGAAAATTATAACAAAAAGGTGCTGTTGTATTCAGCGCGCGGGCAACAACTGCGCAATTGTGTCCCGATGGGAATACATTTGAATTCATCAGGGGCACCTGACCAAGAATCAACCAATCACAGTGCTCGTTTTGTTGACTGAAAGTCTAGGTACATAACAATATTAGGTGTTTAGTGTCGAACGCCCTTGAGAAAGAAATCTGGGATGCTCAGCTCTTAAAAACATCCTTAAAAGTTACGCAAGCCACTGAAAGACAGGGTTTAACTTAGTAGTTAGTTGGTTAGTTGTATGGACACGTCACTGTGTTCGTAATCTGGTTTTCTGGTTGTTTTCTTAGAGCTAAACTGGGGTGTGAAACGGTGGGAATTAAGTACACAGACCATGGTCTCTCTTGGGAACGCCCAGGCATCGGTCAGATGGTTCTGTACATGTTTGTGGAAGCCGTTGTGTTGTTCATTTTGGTTCTGCTGATCGAGGTAAGGCCAAGAAACTCAAGACGGTTAGTTAGCGACGACTGATTCCCGCCCCATTCCCCCCTGAAAAACTTATGATCCCTCCCAAAAAAAAATCCTCCACCCCCCACCCTCCCCCCCTTCACCTGAGGGAGTAAAAATAACTGGTCCCTAACCGCAAAGTGATCGAGGGAAGCCACGGCTGAAATAAGCACCGGACAAGTGTCATAAGTATATCTTATTAAACGTTTCTTTGTGTAGTATCGCGGAGTATTTTTGCGAGTTATGCCGCATTTTGACGAGCCCGTAGGGCGAGTCAAAATACAAACTTAAAGTAAAAGAATTAATGTGTGAAAACTGCTTAAAACGCGTGAAAAACGCGAGTAGTCAAGTCGCGTTTGGTCTTCGTGATTTTGCGCCTTATTTTCATTGGTTGAGAAGCAAGGTGGCGCGAATTTTCTAAACCGAGTACAAAGCAAAGTAGAGCAAAACCAACAGCTTCTGGATGAAGTTTGACCCCAAAGCGTAGCCAATATGTGACTTAAATTTCACAGAAACGATAATTATTCGTTAAACTTGTACAAATATTGCAGAAGTATTCTCTTCTTGGGAAGGTGATGCTGACTTCTTGACTATATGTTTTTTTGGTGACCCGGTCTACAGGTGAGGTTCTTTCTTGGTGGCTTAAGCAAAAATTCAGACGAAGCCGATGGAGCACAATGCCGAGGCAATGAGGTAGGTTTTCAATTCGATTCAATCTTCTTTGCTCGCCAAACTTCCTTACAATTAACAGCTTAGTTCCAGTTCTTAAAAAACCAGCCGTTTTACTTGTTAGACGTCACACGACCGCAGGGATAGACTTGTGTCGTGTTAAAATTTTTGTACAAACAAAAGTGAAAGGTGTGTTTGAGCATGGCTTGCCGTTATTTCTTTTGTTGTGCACTAGGACGAGGATGTTTTCAACGAGCGTGACCGTATTTCCAAGCTGAAACCAAACGAAATCGACGGAGAGGCTGTTGTTTTGAAAGACCTTACTAAGGTAAAAGGTTAAATAATCGAGAGGAAGTCGCCAACACACTGAACTCGAGACCAAACACCCAAGTGTGAGTCCTGGGGCACGTTTCTCGAAAGTCCCGGTAACTTAATGGGCCCGTAAAGCTGTTCTGTTTTCATTCAAGATGGGGATTTCAAAAGTTTTGAAAATGATACGATAAAACTATCAGCTAAAGAAACAAAAAGGACTGGTTTGGGTGCCAGAACCTGCTTTGCTATTCTTTAAATTTTGATTTTAAAACATGGCTTCGGGCCCGTTAAGTTAGCAGTACTTTCGAGAAATGGGCCACTGGCTCGAATACTTAACGCAACCCTAACCCTCTTTTAAGATTTCAACTCCTTGCACTCTTTAGATCTAAATATGAATTTCTATCCTACATTTCTTATGCTTTTAGCTCTGAGAATTGGGTATTAAGTCAAAAAATATTCTTTCAGTGATGTTTTACTTTCTTCTCATCACACTTCTGCTTAAAAATGTATCGATATGGTAAAGAGAAATTCCTCTTTGGTCACTCCTGCGAGTAAAAGGAATAAAAAATCCGAGCGAACATATATCTCGAGTCTGGTAACCTATATTCAAGCTTGCTGCTTCCTTGAGTCAAAGATTTAACTTCAATTCATTTACCTTCAGGTGTACGGTGGCACAAACGTAACTGCTGTGGATCATCTGTGCTTGGGAATTCCTAAAGGCGAATGTTTTGGCTTGCTTGGAATAAATGGTAAAGAAATGGTTGTTAAAACTTCAGCTTTGTATCTTAATTTTTTGTTTGTTTGTTTGTTTAAGTTTTGTTTGCTATTGCTCGCATTCACTTAAATTAGAATTTTCTGTTACTGGGTGTAAAACACCAAAACAGTAAGGCGGTAAAACTTACATGGACAAAAAAGTTCCTCAAAGTGCGACACGATGACAAACCACTGCCACTGTCACACGTGATAATCGCGCGCGCCACTGGTACTTACGATAATCGTGCGTACCACTCGTACAAGGAAAAAATTGGGCGCGCCACTCACGCGCGTCTATAAAACAGAATACCAGGCAATCGCAGCAGAACATGAAGCTTTTTAACGTGAAGCCATTCGACCTCATCATCTGAAAAAGCGTACAGATTGTAGCAGAAACTTTGCAATCCACACTGTAAGGGATTTCATTATGAGACAAACGATTATACTTCACTACTCTTGCGTTATAACGCCAACCTTTTGTTTCTCTCCTATCAGGTGCTGGAAAGACCACCACATTTAGCATGTTAACAGGAGACTTGAGCATTTCACAGGGCACTGCTTACATGGGCGGATATAACATTTTGACGAACTTACGACAGGTTTGTAAGAAGATCTGAACTAGCAACTGGAGCAATTTTCAATTTAGTGTCGAAAGTAATCCAGAATCGCTTTGGTTTTACTTTACTTCGCTTTGTGATTGGTCCAGAAAAACCGCACTGTCCTCTCCACCAATCTGATGTAAACGTTTTAACAATCGCGACGTTTTCGTTCACGTTTTCCCGCGCTTGAAGCACTTTACTTGCTTTCACTTTGAGTCCTCATTGGCCAGTGATGATATCGATATTTGTTGGCCAGTGATGATATCGATTATTTAAAACTGCTCTATAAGTCGTGTTGTTTTGCATTGGTGCAATGCAGTGAGTTAAAGACTAAGAGATTCCGTTCTTAAAATTTTAGGTTCAGCAAAGGATTGGTTATTGTCCTCAGGTATGTGTATATAAAGGTCTTAGATGTTTCCGCTACCATGTCCATGTATCCGCCTTACGTGTCTTTAAACAGTGGAGCATTTTCCTGAAATTAATTTACCTGAATCTTTTTTTTTTTTTTTTTTCACCTTCAGTTTGACGCCCTTATTGAACGTCTAACTGGTCGCGAAATGCTGACGATGTACGCTCGTCTCCGTGGCGTTCCATCACGCAAAATAAAGGACTTGGTTTCTTCCACAATAAAACATCTGAATCTCACCAATTGGGCAGATAAACTTTGTGGAGACTACAGGTCACTACCGTTACTATTAATTTAATCCTTTAACACCCCAGTATCAGTTTGCATATTCTCCATACTGTTCTACATACATTTACTAAGGCACTGACGTGGAGGATTTGTGGAACAATCAAGGTTTTTATTTTTTAGTTCGTGATTATTTGCGTTATTCTCGTGACCTTTTTGTGTGATTCAGGGGTGATATTGCAAGGAGAAATTAGATGCCAGTCATCCTTAGAGGCTAATGAGTTAACAGATGTTGATATTAGCTCGCTCAAAACTTTGTAGCTGAACTTATACTTACACGATTTTTTTTCTAACATGATATATATTTTTTTTTCTTACTAACAGTGGCGGGAATAAACGAAAACTCAGTACTGCTATTGCTTTGGTAGGGAATCCTCCCATTGTATTTTTGGTGAGTTTATTTTATTCCAGCGTGTAGCTTAGGATTTCAGAAAACGTAGTAGGTTCAGACCGCAACCCTTGCCGCGGCATACTAATTTCATAAAGTTAGGAATCCTTATAGGACCAGAACCGACATATTGGTTGTCGTAGTAACTTATCCCGCGGGGAAGGGGGGTTGGGAATGGGGAGAGGGCTTTCTTCTTCCCGTGATGCCTCTTGCTCCTGTTTTTGCCCACAATGGCTGCTCGAGAGAACTCGAATTTCTAACCTGTGTTTCTTGTTGTTTTAGGACGAACCTACCACAGGTATGGATCCTGTTGCTCGTCGTTTTCTGTGGGATTCACTGATGCAAGTGATGAAGGGCGGCCGATCAATAGTGCTTACTTCTCACAGGTAAGGAAAATTTTTATTCACATTTTTACTCTTTGCTTTACCACAATTCGGTTTGTGTTGGGTGAAGAGAACATTTTAAGATCTGTGTAAGTTCTCGATATTTTCAGTCCTTTATCAAGTAATTACTGAAAATGACAGTAGTTTTGTCTTTACCTTATATTTCGAGGCGCGGAAAAATTGCCGTGAGCATGAAGGAGACTACCAAATGAATGTTCAGTAAGATAAGAAAATAAAAAAAACACAAAAGAAATCAAGATATATCAAGAAGAAAAGAGATGGATAAAGATGTTTTAGATTATCACGGATTCCAAATTGTGAATGATGCATAAGAATCCTTAAAGTACGCGTTGACAAAATATGTAGTTTGGAGAATATTTTGAATCAGTAATTTTTCCATGCAAGGAGGGTAGCGATAATTTCAAATTGCTTTTTGTCAACACGACGAGGATAAGATCTGATTCTGAAGCTTGCCTCTTAAAAATGCTTACACGAAAAGAAAACTGGTTATTAAAATGTTCTCTGGCCTTCTTTTCTAGCATGGAAGAATGCGAGGCCCTTTGCACGAGGCTTGCCATCATGGTGAATGGACAGTTTAAGTGTTTGGGATCGATTCAACATCTCAAGAGCAGGTTTGTCCCTTTTATTCTACAATTTTTCAATTGGATGCTCTAAAAAGGATAGAGAAAACTATACCAAAAAAGCGTTTGAACAAAAGAATAAAGAAAGCCGGATCAATCAGCCCTCTAACAACTGGACCCTGATGTATTGGATTCGAAGTGGTTATTTACAAATCCTTACTGTTATACCACAGAATAAGTTGGATATATCAACAAAGTTGAAATGGTAAATTAGCCACCGTAATGATTACAAAAGCTGACGTTTCGATCGTTAGCCCTTCGTCGGAGCGAATAGAGGAATTGTGGGTTGTGTGTGCTTTTAAAGGCAGAAAATGGAGCTACGTTATTGGTGGGAGCATGGCAACGAGAAAAACATGAATAAATTAGTGGAATGAAAAGCGTTCGTTGATCCCTGTGGGATTTCGACTACCGGTTTGAAAGATGAGCTTTTGTTCAAGATTTTTACGGCTTTCCGTGCCACCTAAGTGCAAGGAAAGACCGCAGATTGCCATATGTTGCTTAGAATGATTAGGTAAATTAAAATGTCTAGCGACTGGTTTCGATGTGTCCTTGTCATTCCTTTCCACGTCTCGAAAACTTGACCAACTTATCGGTCCCCAAATCGCTAACCACTCATCAACAGACAACCTCAAAACTGTAGTTACCATTCCAGAAAACCTCTCACTTTCCGATTCAGAAAAATCCGTCCTCAGTAAGGGCTAACATTTCGTTCCCATTTCTAAAACAACGGACGAATTCTCAATTAAAGAAGACGTAGAAAAATTCCTTTGCCGCGTTCAATTAAAAGCCTTTTTTCACAACAAAGAGGATGATTCTAACACCTCGAACAAAGACACTTTGGAAACACTTCAGACTCGAAAGTCTAAATGGACTCCCCCAGAGGGCCAATTCGCATCATTAGACTTTTTTATCAAAAACTGCCGCCACGATATCAACAAACTCAATTTCAAACGTAGTACCAATTTTTCTAATCTCTCTTCTGAAGAGTGGTCGGCTCTAAAAAGTCTTAGAAAACGCAAAGACATAGTTATCAAAGCGGCCGATAAGGGCGGCTCAGTCGTTGTTTGGCGCACCGACCTCTACCAAAAAGAAGCTTTGCGGCAACTTTCTGACACCTCTTTTCATTAAAAGATCGACAAAGACCTCACTGCCAGCAATCAAAACTCCGTCAAGAATACGATCAGCCAACTCATAACTAAACAAGAATTGCCGGCCACAGCAAAAAATCTCATCATAACCACTCCTAGAACTTCTCGTAATTACTTTTTACCTAAAATTCACAAACCTAACAACCCGGGTCGGCCCATTGTCTCGGCTTGCAGTTGCCCTACCGAACTTATCTCCAGCTATCTAGACAAAATTATGGCTCCCATCGTCAAAACTTTACCATCATATATTAAAGACAGTCAACACGCTCTTCAAATTTTTCGAGACTTTAATTTCCTTGGCCAAAACAAACTTCTTTTCACCATGGATATTACGGCTCTTTATACTGTCATTCCTGATGCCGAGGGCCTTCTAGCCCTTAAACATTTTTTTGATCAACGTACTGTTAAGGAACCTAAATCTGAAACACTACTACGCTTAGCCGAAATAGTGCTCACACTCAATTGCTTTTCATTCGGAAACAACTCCTTCAAACAAACCAATGGTGTAGCCCTTCGTCGGAGCGAATCAGTTAAAGTAGCCCAGGGTTAGCGTGAAATTTGATTTCAGATCTGAAAGTTTTCAAGGAAATAGGGAAGATTATCCCAGAAAGGTTCTTAGAAAAATAAATATGGAAACCTGGATTAAAATTTAATCCAGGGTTAGTGCTAATTTAATTTCCTTGGCCAAAACAAACTTCTTTTCACCATTTACGTCTCTTTGCACTGTCATTCCTAATGGCGAAGGCCTTCTGGCCCTTAAACATTTTTTTGATCAACGTACTGTTAAGGAACCTAAATCTGAAACACTACTACGCTTAGCCGAAATAGTCCTCACACTCAATTGCTTTTCATTCGGAAACAACTCCTTCAAACAAACCAATGGTGTAGCCATGGGCACCAAAATGGGACCAAGCTATGCCAATCTTTTTGTAGGTTTTGTCGAACATTAATTTTTCAGCCAATACAACGGGTCCAAACCTGAACTCTACGGTCGCTACATCGACGACTGTATCGGCGCTACCTCCTCTTCCAGAGAGGAGCTCACTAAATTCATAACCGCAGTCAATTCTTTTCACCCGGCTCTGAAATATACTTGGGAAATTTCTGACAATTCTTTATCCTTTTTAGACGTCAAAGTTTCAATTGAAAGTAACGGTTTATGCACTAGTGTGTATTACAAACCTACAGACTCGCATAATTACTTGTTATATTCGTCTTCGCATCCATCTCACGTTAAGAATTCCATTCCTTTTTCTCAGTTTCTAAGACTTCGTCGTTTATGTAGTGATGACTCTGATTTCCACCACAAATCAGAGTCAATGTGCCAGTTCTTCGATAAACGTGGTTACCCTGTTTCCGTCGTTCAAGCGGGTTACCACCGCGCTAAACTTATTGATCGACGTTCAGCACTACAAACGTCGCATAAGGAAGATTCCGACCGCATTCCATTCATTCTCACGTTTCACTCCATAGTAAAACGATCCAGAGACAAGCACTATCTTTTCGCAGCCTCCGCTCATTTCATTCAAACGCGACAAAAACAGAGGCAATTTTTTGGTCAGAAGTTCTTTTCAGACTAATGACCAACCAGGCACTTTTAAATGCGCTCGTGCACGATGCAAAACGTGTCCTTTCATTCACAACACTGATAAAATATCGGGAACTAAACGATCCATTAAGATCACCGATCACTTCACGTGCACCTCCGCCAATGTAATCTATTGCATAACTTGCACTTATTGCAAAAAGATATACATCGGCGAAACAGGCAGAAGACTAGGTGACCGATTCCGAGAACACCTTCGAGACTTGGAAAGGAATGACAAGGACACATCGAAACCAGTCGCTAGACATTTTAATTTACCTAATCATTCTAAGCAACATATGGCAATCTGCGGTCTTTCCTTGCACTTAGCTGGCACGGAAAACGGTAAAAATCTTGAACAAAAGCTCATCTTTCAAACCGGTAGTCTAAATCCCACAGGGATCAACGAACGCTTTTCATTCCACTAATTTATTCATGTTTTTCTCGTTGCCATGCTCCCACCAATAACATAGCTCCATTTTCTGCCTTTAAAAGCACACACAACCCACAATTCCTCTATTCGCTCCGACGAAGGGCTAACGCTCGAAACGTCAGCTTTTGTAATCATTACGGTGGCTAATTTACCATTTCAACTTTGTTGATATATCCAAATTATTTCGTTACTCCTACCGACGCAGCCCCAAACAGTTTCTTTCGAAACTATCAGCCTTTATTCGTTATACCACAGGTTTGGCACTGGTTACACACTCATGATCAAAGTTGCAAGCTTCCCTCCTCCCATTCCTCAGCAAACAGCGAACGGCTTCCAATCAGCTCCACTGGCCGCTATGTCGGCACCGCCTCCGACGGTGTTCAGCAATCCTGCGGCTACTGGTGAATTACCGGAAGTGAATGAGCCGAAGAAGCCCATACCGGAAGGTAGGCAAAGCTTATGTTAGTGATTATTACATGACGTGTCGACCTTTGAAACCCTAACATCAGTTTGCAAGTTCTCCCTACTGCTTTCTAATATTTTTTTTAATATTTCTAATATTTGCCTAATATTTAAGCGCTTCTTGACCTTTCTTTATTCTCGTGACCGTAATGTTTGATTCAGGGCTTATAATTTTGAGAGCAATTAGACGCCAGTCACTCTTAGAGGTGAGATAGATAGGATAGATAGTTTATTGCCAAAAATTATTACACGACTCGGGCAGTCAGAGGGCCAACAACTAAAATCAACCAATCAAAATGCTCTATTGCCGGTCCAATATTATATTCTCTAAGTATTGGACCGGGCACTGTCCCGAATGGTCCCGAATGACACCGCACTTGTGTCCCTTTGAACTTCAGTCGTACAATAAATCTCTTATTAACCAAGCTTGCTCGGGACCGTACTGGAAGAATATCGGCCCTCGGTCTTTTTTGTGCGGACTTCGCTGCGCTCGGTCCGTACTGTCAAGACCTCGGGCCGATATTCTCCCAGTACGGCCCTCGGGCTTGTTTAATAAGATATATCTAAAAAATAAAATTATACAGCGATGGAATAAATACGCAGTCGCTGCTAAGACCCCATAGATTAGCCCTCGTGCACATAGCAGGAATGAATGAAGATTTGAAACGATCAGTGCGGAAGCGCGGCTTGTTAAAAACGCGCTGGCGTCTTTTGTTGTATGCTGAATGATGTCTATCTGGCAGCAAACTGTATAATTTATGAGATGGATTAGAGGTGGACAAAAACAGATCCGTACATAACTTCTTGCGTCTGTCATAGTTGGAGGTGGAGGATTTCTTCATTCTTTAAGAGACTATGAGACATTTTTACCCGAGAATATCAGAATTGTTTCTGTTCGTATAAAACAATTCTAATAAAACTGTTCCTTTTTTTCTCTCTCTCAAGCAGGTTATTCAAATGGTACCCAAGCGGTCATCAGCAGCAAAGATGTACAGCCTACAGTCCCAGTCCCCCCTCCCTATCCTGCCAACCCTGTTCAAATGCAGCTCCCCCCCGGCCAGCCTATGCCTTTAGTATACGATCAGGGATTGATGAACGCTGTGGTAAACGCCCAGAACTTTGTGAACCAAACTTTCATTGGAGCGAGACTTCTGGAGAGCCATAATGTAAGTAGTACAGCGGTCAAACATCGGGCATGCGTAGGGGAATCAATTCTGGCCAGCCGCGCATCAATTACCCGCGCAAAATTTTATTCGGAATCTGTAGAAGGAAACAAAAGTAGGGAAAGAAAAACTCGTTACTTTTTGAACAATAAGCCTATTCAAGTTAGGGCATCCTATTAAGTTACTCTTCTGTTCAGAGCTTCTGTTTAAAAACTTCTACTAAACCACTGTGACTTAGTGGCTTGTGTGGTCTTTTGTAACTCGTGTGAGAAAAGTCGTTGTGCCCTTTATTGTACTTTACTTGAATGACCTCGTTCCATGCTTACCAGTTAGACTGGCCGAGAACAAGATTGAGTTTTTAGTTAAAACGGTAAAAACTGTATATACGAGAAATTTAAATTCCCACGTCTAAAATGTTCCGCTAACATCTTTTTTTGTTTTTGTTTTGAGCTGTTTTGTTTTTTTTTTTTTTTTCAGGGAGTATTGCACTTCCAGCTGGAAACTGAAGGACTGAGTTGGTCCTATATCTTTGGACAGCTGGAGAAAAATAGAGCTGCTCTGAATATTGTGGACTACAGTGTCAGTCAGACCACACTGGAACAGGTAAACACTATCAAATTTTCTGTCGCTTTAAGGGCACATCGATCGTCTTGTAACCGTTTGGCCTCTTTCCCCTCCCCCCCCCCCCCGTTAGTACACCACTATCAATGTCTCAACCAATCAGATGCAAAATTGAAACCAATCACGACTTGGTGGCGGCCCGGTTTTTCCCGTGCTTTTGGCAGTTTGGTCGGTTTTACTCTGAGTTCTCATTGGCTCTTAACGATATTTGCCCTGCTCCTGAATGGCCGTTGTAAGTATTTTGGGTTTGGTTTTACGTCACCTAATCGAGAAGAGCTTTAGTACGTCCAAGTCTGTAAGCTTGCTGCACACAAGCCTGTGTAATTCTCCTCGTGCTAGTTGATAACTCCTTTCTGTCTTTGCTTATCGCGTAGGTTTTTATCAACTTCGCCAAAGAACAACATTCCGAAGAAAGAACAAAAGTGAAGAAGATGTGCGGATGCTTTTAATTTTCCCGGAAGACATGGAAAGTACTTATCACTAGTCCTGGTTTACTATTTAGTTTAAGTACCGATACTAATACAGGAATAATAATTAATCGAGATTTCCATTCCTCCATGAATTATTATCTCTGAAATTTTCATACTTAGGAATCCAAAGTACAGAAATTTAAAACGCAAACCTGACTGTAAACCTTCAGTGTTACTTTCTTAGCTTCGTAGCTCTTGTTTGTGACTCTCTCTTCTCGCTTCCATACATTGCTTTGTAGAGCGGAAAGAGAATTTAGCGATATATCAAGTAACACAGTCTTGCCCATAAATTTGTATCTTCTCGTCACCTTTTTGCTGGAAAATGGAATATGCGTGTTCATCACTTTTAAAATTTTGAGGAATGAGGTCGAAATAATGCCTGCCTGGATCTCTTTGCTGAGCAAAGGGTGTTTTTCTTTTTTGGATAAATTTTTTTAGATAATATTTTTTTGTTTTGTTATTGTACCGAATATTTTATTTATTTTGCCTTATTTATGCATCGTTGGTTATCACGATACCAAGGCGTTAGTTTGAAGCATCTCATGACGGTCTTCGATTTTAGAACCACGCCCTTGTCCAAGATGTTATTAAATTGACATTCAAAGAAGAATTTCCTTCTAGCATGTACGATAGAATTTTCCTTATTTCAACTTTGTTTGTAAAATGTTTAATCCTTGCTTGAACAAGGTTGTACTTGTAAAATTTTATTATTGCAAATTGTGTGTACAAGTGAAAATATACCATACTCTCTATGTTGCATAAAACAACAAGGTGTGCATTCAATTGAGTTTGTAAAAATGTGTGTAATTGATTGCTTACGCCTTTACACTCTTGCATTGATAGGCATATTTTCCCTTATATTCTCTATACATTTTCTAAGGTGCCAACAACAAAAATTTGTTTAACAATCAAGAGCTTCTTCTGAATCAGTTGGTGATCATTTCCTTTACTTTCGTGACCTCAGCGTACCGGCTATTGAGTTATGGGTGCACACGAGAGGTGTGGTCGCTACTTCACAATCTATTTCTAAGCTCCAAACAATCGATTTATGATTCGAATATGTACGAGCTTTAGGGAATCCACAGTAAGGTTAAATGAAAAACTACAAGAAAAAAAACACGTCCGACTCATTTATTTCACGTATTTTCTCAGCTCGCTATGCCTTATGGGAGGCACAGGTCTCCCAACATTAGAACAAAAAATCCCTTTTTTATGTTCAACGAAAGGTAACAAGAGGAGATTGCTAAGCACGAGAGAAGCGTAAGAGTCGCGCGAGGCGATAGCCGAAAGGAACTCTAGCTTCTTTAGTGCTTAACAAACCTCAATAGTGTACACTGTGGCGTTTACCATTTGTTTTATAACATAACATTGATACATTGTAGTAAAAGAATTTTCTTTTATTTAAAAAATCTTACGTGACCAGAAAAAACGAGCGCGCGCGGAAAACTAGTCTTTGCATTTGCTCACGTCAGCAGTTTACACCCACGGGCAAATGGGGACACTGAACTGACCAATCAGAGCGTGCACTTTACTTTGGTTAAGTTATTATGTTTCATTCAGGGGTGATATCGCAAGAAGTTAGATGCTGGTCACTCGGAGAAGTTAAAGGAGTACAGCTACTACCAAAGTTCGTCCAGTATCGTTAGCCCTTCGTCTGAGCGAATCATTCGCTCTAACGAGGGGCTAACGCTCGAAACGTCAGCTTTTTAACTCTTTACAGTGGCCAATTTACAATTTCAACTTAGTTGATATAACCAAATTACCTTGTTACCCCCACCGACACAGCACCAAAGTTTCTTTAGAACTTTCGCCCTTTATTCATCAGTCTTGGAGCTCTTTTATGCTGGCTCGTTGTGTTGAATGACAACATGCACAAAAATTTCAAGGGGACAAACGTGTCAGCTGAAGAACAAACGAAAAACTCTTTCTACGTGGAGATGACATTAAATGTGGACGCCAACCAAGGTAACTTTATTTAAGACAATGCCTAAATCATTAAAAGTGAACCATAAAATTATATTTACATTGTCAAATTTCTGCACTTCTCTCTCTCCATAAAACGCATCCAAAACTCAAATTCAAAGTTCCTCTAAACACATATCATTTCATACCGATGGGCTTTGAAGAAACGTATTTAAAAAAAACTTATTCTCTTTACAAAAGTAGATTTTGTTTCATTTTACGAAGGCCATGGGTGGCCTAGTCCCAGTCCTTTGGGTCTCAAATATGCCCTCACAGGGTCCTGGATTCCACTTCTGTCAACTCCGAGTCCAGTCCCTGGTGTCCAACCCATGACGCGCAACATCTGGTTTCCAATGTTGGATGAAGGTATTGGATTAGCTTCCCCCCCTACTGTTGCTGTAGAAACAGAAGTCAGAAAACCCTTAATAATGGCTTCAGATAAACTAAATGAGTTCAGATTTTGCAACACCTACTAATGATAAACAAATCAGACTACATGTAATAACATACATGAAGAAATTACTCCATTCTGATTGGTTGCCATAAATACAGTTTTCAGGTAATTCAGTGCAGAAGAGGGTTAATTCAATGCAAAGAAAGTAACAAACCAGACATTCTGATTGGTCAGAATGATTGGTCAACGTCAATCTCAATGTCACTTACAGGGTTTGAATAAATCATTTTTGCATGTGATGCACGTGCTTTACTTCTGCATAATCATGATAAGCTACCTCGTATTTTTTCATGTATATTATTAATGCATAATCACATGATTTTTCTCATGCAATTTGGAATAAATAAGCACTTGTAAATTTTTTTTCAAAGACCACACATTGCACTCGCCCTGCAGGCTCATGCAATTTTGTTAGTCTTTACTCGTGCTTATTTATTCCAAATTGCACTTGAAATCATGTGATTACCTATATGAATTGGACTCTATTCAGTCCTCTTACCATTATTAATTGAAATGAATATTCCTGGTTAACATAAAGAGAAACAAACTGTTCATGATAATATTGTGAGGGGCTTGGTGACAGATGCTCATCAAAGCATCTAGTTCTACAAAAATACTTCAGTTATTTGTATGGGTGCCCTGTGATATTGGCCATTACTAATACAGATGTATGCAAAAATATTCTTTATAAAATTCATAGAAAAAAAAGCTCTGAACGAGAGCATGTGACAAAGTAGCACTTACATGTGGAATGCAAGCCGTCTACCGGTGGCGGCATTTTCCTTCGCCTTTTTGATTCTGCACCTGGTCTGTTGGGATGCCTAGGAGCAGATAGATAAGATGACCATTAACACAGAATACGGTAAACAAAAACTCAACACACAAAGATGCAAAACACAAAGCTGATTCAACAGTGCAAAAACTTAACCCTTTACACCCTAACATCAGTATGCATATTCTCCATACTGTTCTCTATACATTTCCTATGGTGCTGACAAGGAGAATTAGTTTTGTTTTAAAAACATGGGCTTTTTCATTAAGAGATTATTTCCTTAATTTCCTCGTGATCTTAATGAGTGATTCACAGGTGATCTTGAAGGGACAAATTAGATGCTAGTGACTCTTGGAGGTCAAAATGGCTAAATCAGCCGTGTGTGTTCTATCTATTTTCAACACAAATGATATCTTCCATAAAGACAGGATCAAGTACCTATCATTTGTCACAAAGCTTTTTTTTCTTCAGGGAGAAACACCAAGTAACTTGGCCAAAGAATATTATTTTGAGAAAAAAACTTAGTTTACCTTGTTTTACACAGTAATACTCTCCCTTTCTGAGCTGGATCTGATCGACATTGAAGAGAATATAAAGATGCCCACTGGTATACCTAGCATGTAAAGAAAATTAACTCTGTATTCAACTGTTACAAACTTAAAATATCTTGTTTCCAAGTAATCAATTGCAAAATAATGCATATATAGGTTAAAAGATACAATACAGATTTCCACATTGCACTCTTCTGAAATTTGACCCTTTACAGCCCAACATCAGTATGTATATTCTCCATACTGTTCCAGGGCTGTGGTCTAGCAGCACCCAGTAGCCCCTGGCACCTTACTTTTTCTCTTAGGCGACTCAGGAATCTTAGTTTTTTCACAAAAAGCATATGCTGGGCACCCTGGATTTCACAGTTTCAGAGCACCAGGCTCCCTCTAATTTTTCTTAGAGCACAGCCTAAAGAACTGCATTTGTTTCTTCAGCTGGTGATCACTTCTGTTATTCTCATGACTGTGACGTTTGATTCTGGGGCGATATTGTAAGGAGAAATTAGATGCTGGTCACTTTAACGGGTTAAAGGGTTATTCTTTTAACAACAACTAAATCATGTCAATTTAATATAAAATACTGTGATAAACACCAAGCGTGGCTGTCTGTGTCACTTCTATGTAAAAAAATTGTAAATTGTAAAAAAATTGTGATAAATTCAAACAAATACGCAGGCATTTTTCAAACTGCTGAAAGTGTTTCATGCTCTGTGACCAAATGGGGACAAAACAGCATTAGAAAATGAGAGTTTGTTGAATATCTCAATGCTTATATTTCATTAATAAAGGTACCTGTGCCCTTTCCATCTTGTTTGAAGGAAAAACAGACAATCTATATTTCAAAGAGAATGAAAAAAAGCTGTTAAAAATTTATCAATAAATTTCTTTTATGACCATTAACATATCATACTCAAATATGTGGGGTGCTAGTTAAACTATATGGCAAAAACCACTACCATTGCTGAATGCAAATCTCTATAATCAATCAAGTAATTTCAGTACATACTAAAAACATTGTGTTAAAAAAGAAAAAAAATATTAAACTCACTCCATCCATTTCTCATTCTGCATGAAGACTGCAATATTCCTGTCGAGCTCTCCCAATGAAGTCTCCTGATGAGAAATGACACACTTTTCAAATTCACTTATTACTAATTTATAAATTATTAATATATGTATATTAATCAAAATTACGTGCACGAGCCATTTGAAAATTCTTGAATATGATTGGCTATCACCAGCGTGATTTGAGCTCATAGGACAATGCAGGCAAAATGCTGGTAATTGGAGTGTAAATGCATCATGCTTGTGTAATTGGATAGTATGTGTCATGTGTGGAAGCTGTGGTTGCAAATGTCACAAGAGTTATTGTAAGTTGTTTCTCACGAAAACGTGTCATCATTGACTAGATTGTTTCTCAAACTTTGTCAAAGTTTTTATTAATTGGTAACAGCACTTTGTGTCATCCAATTAATTAACCGATCATACTTGTTAACAATTTATCATAATTTTTATTTCTTTTATGTCTATTAGTCTTATCGGAAGCCAGCATAGATCATGTTTTATGCCAGTCTATGATAATACTAATAAATGTACAAGAAATATATCGATAAATACAATATACGCAAATATGTGGGGTGCTGCTAAAATGCAAAAAGCAAGCAGATCTCAATAATCACTCACTAGCAGGTAATTGCAAATCAGACTCTCCCAAGGAATGAATCAAATAATTACCATGATTAGTTCTATATACAATTACCAATATTGATAAACAAATCATTATTATTATAAAAATTATAATTATTAACTCAAACGACCTGTGGGAAATGGAAAACACAGGCCAACTGACTGAGCTTATAGTAAATTGCAAAGGAACACTGTTTACCTGAAGTGACACTGACGTATGTCTCAAAGATTAATCACAAATGGCAGAAGTTTCATTATGACTGAGTTTGAGTCAAAGACATATGACCTATTCTAAAATGGAGGAGAATACAATTTTTCCAGGGGTTTCATTAACATTTTCAGCTTCACAGGCAGGTAAAACTATTTGAACTGAACTTCTTTATCAGATAAACTTTCCACCAGATGGTCAAACCAGGTGGGCAAAATCGCCCTCACACCCAGTCAATTTGCCTGGTGCCCGGCCCTTAATTAACAATTGGTTCATGCTTTAGCATGCACTATCAAGTTATGGAGCATGCGAGAAGTTTGGAGAGCAAGAAAGAAGCGTAAGAGTTGCCCAAGGCAATAGCCGAGGGCAACTCTAGCTTCTTGAGTTGGCCGCTTGCATGAAAAAAAATTTCTGGCGAAGCGATTTGCTCACGCTATCAGTGTGCACTATCGGGATTTTGAGCACGTTTACATATACTGAATTTGATTGCGCAGCTCTGCTAGCTATGTCCTAATGAAACCTGATTCATTAGACATTGGTGTATAACTTATGTATTCTTCTATTTATTGTCATGTGTTTCTATTTCTGTATTTTTATCTCATACTGTCATTTCTGTTTTAAATTAATGATTTAATATTTAATTTCTGTTTCTTGTATATTTATTGAATCTTTTGTTGAACCGAAATTAATGCAAGATGTTTTAGCATCCACACACTGCCCGCCGAGACTAGCTATGTTATTTGTGGGTAGTGGTTGATTATGTTAAGTTTAACGCCATTAGAATAAAGGAAATTATCCACTGTTATCTGCCTTTGTCTTCACGTTTGTTGGCCCTTGTTGTCTTGTTTCAGGGTAAAAGGTAGATTCTGAAGATGCATTTGAGGCAAGGAGGGGAAGTAATCATAAAAATTATAAAATAATGACATAATTCTCATCAATTTGGAAAAAGCTGTATTCTGCTGTAATCTATATGTCACACAAAAATGGAAATGTTGAATTCACACATTTTAGTTTTATACCACTCAAATTAAGATTATTTTCATTTCTAAGCTAAAACAACAAGATTCAATACCTGTCCAGGTGTTTTAAAATTTTTCTTTAATCTCCCTTGAAGACCTGTTGATACAAAAAGCAAACTTTCTGGTACCAGAGTGATAACAATACTATGATACCTTAACAAGTGTTCCCAGGACCCACAGACAACTTTTTCACCAGCACCTAATTTCTGATGCAATGGCTACTTCAGTTGAATAAAACTTACAGCAACATACCTGTCTTGATCTACATTGGAATTGTAAATTTTTCCTTCATGTTTTTTATCAAGGGGGTAAGTTTCAAAGGAATCTGTGGTGCTACATTATTTGGGAACTACCAGGTACAACAAGATTATCTGGTTGAATTAACTGAGTTGACAAATAATGTAAATTGGCCACCATAAAGAGTTTCTGAGCTGATGTTTTGAGAATTAGCCCTTTGTTAGAGCAAATTATACCATAGCTAGCATAGTCTCATGATCAAATTCAGTATATGTAAGCATGCTCAAAATCCCAAAATTGCACGTTGATAATGTGAGCAAATCGCTTCACCAGAATTTTTTTTTTTCGCACAAGTGGCCATTCAAGAAGCTAGAGTTGCCCTTGGCTATTGCCTTGGGCAACTCTTCTGCTTCTTTTGTGCTCTCCAAACTTCCCACGCACTCCATAACTGGATAGTGCACGCTAAAGCATGAATCAATTGTTCAATATGAACTCAGTTGATAAAACCAAATTATAGTGTTTTTCATGGTTGGCTACTGAGACATCTGCAGAGAACACTGTTTATCAGAAAGGGAGCAGCTGTGAGGGTACACTCTCCCTTGGCAGTAGTCCAGGGCTGAGTTGTTCAAAGCTGGGTTAAGGCATCCCAGGGTTCTAAATTATGAAATCTGATCTGTGATCTGAAAGCTTTAAAAGAAAATTCAGTAGAATTCTTTTTGTCAAGAATTTGATGATAAGATGCTCTTAAAATAATAGAGAAAATTGTCCCAAAAAGGCTTTTGCACAAAGGAATAAAGAAACCCAGACTTAAAATTTAACCTTAAGTTAATACTAATCAGCCTTCGAACGACTGGGCCCAGGTGTGATTCTACTGTAGCATCTGGGTCACAAACAAGCTTCATTTATCATTGGTTCTCCTCATTGGTCAGAAATAGAAGTCTTTATAAAGAAGACGAGATGCGTTTGTTTACAAGTGGTATATAAAACATGAGCTCATATAAGTATTGGTTTAATTTTTTTACATACCCAAGCCAAACTTTCCTTCGGCACCAGCTACAATAGGCCTTCTGTATTCGTCCATAACTCCATTTACAATGTTCTGGAACTTTTCTTCCTCCATATCACTTGCACTTTTTTCGTTCCACCACGGATTAATTCGTACATCACATTCAAACGAGCTTTCTTCTTTTTCATCGTCTCCAAGCCGGCCCTCGTCATTTGTAAAAAACCCTTCAAGATCACTCTCTCCAGAGGATTCATATGATTCAGTTTTACGCCGAGCCGGCGCTATGATCATCATTCTTTCTTCGCCGTCTTCAAGATCTACCCACGAAGATACATGTTGCAAAGATTGGTCTAAAGGTTTGGCAAACTGAGCGTTAGCGTGTAATTTGGAAGGTAACTTGTAGAAATGATTAGAAGAAATATTGGTCTCCATGGGTTCCCCACATCCACTACTCAAACCATTTTCAATATCAGCTAAACTACCTTCCTCGTCGCGTCGTTTAAGACTGTTGTGTATTTCGCTTCCCATAGCAGATTTTCCACACACTTTGCGTTTCCTTGTCCTGCTGAGAGATTTTAAATTATTCCCCAGTAAACCCAACGGAGAATCCCGATCGTTCAACGACTGAGCAGCCGACACTCTTTTCAGCTTCCTCTTACGTTTCTTTCTGCGTTTCGTAAACCCTACTAAAGGATCGCTGACCGAGTCACTCTCTCCTTTCTCCTTTTCCTGCACAGGGTAAGGATCTGGATTTTCGCGGCCATGAAGTTGAACTTTCAACAAACGTTTCGTAAACGACGTTTCTTCCTCAGAATCGCTTTGGCACATGGATATATTTTCGATGTAATCCATCAAGGCTTCTTCTACTGAATCATTGCTTTCAGCACTAACTTTAGGACGATCTCGGAACGGTGGATAATCCGATCGACGTTTTCTTCCTCGCCTCTTCCGTGGTGCTTTCCGAACGGGGGTTGCTGATGGCGACTCTCTCGTTCCGATTGTTGTATCAGAATGCGCTGATGGTGGATCATTCGTTCTATCCAGAGCACTGCTAAGGTCAGTTACCAGTTCATCCATGGCTTTTATTCTAAATTTCGTTTTACAAATAAGTAGACAAAGAAGTAAATTTTACGTTTGCAACAGTATTTCTTTCACAGCTGTCCTCCATATTGAAAAGTGCAAGTATTAGTTCCCAGTCTGCCTCAACCAGTTCTGCACTAATCGTCCATTCAAATGAGCGATTCCTTGTTAATATCTATTTTCAATGAAGCGTTTTGTTTGGATTGGGGTTTCCAAGGAAATTTTGTAAGCAATTACGGCCCTATTATGCTCTTCTACGAAGGAAGCAAGACGTGGGAAGCGTATAGTTGCTTAGTGCATAATAATCCCGGACTGCGGGAGATATTTCTCAGATTTAGGAAAGATTATCTAACTCAAAAAAGCTGGTCTTTACATCATTTTGAACAACTGGTAAGGTGATATATGATATGTTCTCGGTGACTGATTAGAAAGATCGGAAGGAATTATATTTGGCTCTCAATCATTACATACGAACCGAGCCGAGCGAGCTCCTTGTGTCATGAGCGAGAGCGAAATTTGTTCCCCTCCAGCCGAACCGAGCTTACATATAAAATGACTATTATATTTGTGAGTCTGGTATGGTAAAGATTCGTAGTTAACAAAAATCGATAAAGGCACACTGTAACACTGCATGGCGACAAAAGCGTGAAAACGTAAGCTTACAGTGTATGTAAATATTACCGTTCGACGCTATCGCAGCTACTACAGTTAGAAGCGTACAATGAAGTAAATAACAAAGTTGAGATGTCAAGAGTTGTTAAACATTCTGCAATCGCATCAGGGCCCAAAGACACTAAAAAAATTCAGATCATGTGTAAATTCAAGGTTTCACAATACTGCCTGAATCGAGAGGTAGTTCATCTTAACTTACAGAAGAACACCTTGCATTTACTCGCCCACAGTTAATCGCATATGTTAAAAGGTCAGCATTAATTTTTGAGCTGCTTATTTTACTTCTCATCTCCTTGACAAGCGGTTAGAATTTGCAATCTGCCATTAATCAATATTTGACCTTGGCAAATGACTCTGTGAATAATTTACTTTGTCCTGGACAAAAATAAGAAATAAGTGAATTCATTTGTAGACCGTACTAGGAGGGGGGCTTGGGTTCTATTAGAAACCGCAAAACCACAAAAAAATTCAATCAAAACCAAAAACCGCATGCAAAATCATGACTAAACCGTAAAATTTGCACATCTCAGTTGTCGAAATCCTAATCGATCTGATACTGTGGTTACAAGAGGAGCAACGTAGGTTTTGTGGTTATTTGAGTTCAGTAGAGGTGTATAACTGCTGCTCATATCAAAGAGAAACGGGAACCCCAAAATGAAAAACCAAAAAAGCACATTGGATACCAAATCCGAGCACTCGTCAAAATTTTTGACAAAACCTAAAACCAAATGCTGTAAACAGAAAATCAGTAAAACACAGTAAATAACAAAATGGAAAAACTAACATTTTTTGGCACAAAAACCGAAAAATCAATCTAACAAGTAGCCAAAACCGCAAACCCCAATGCTCCCCTCTACTACTTACTCAAAGCACCTTGCTTGGCGTAAGATTTCTGTTGGTCAGTTGGCTTCCAATGAATTTGATTTGGGTCGCAAACAAATATTATCTGAATGAGCTTAAATTTAGCAAGTTTCCTGAATCTTGTGTTCTCCTGTTTGTTGTGGTAACTGAGTATATAAATAAATTTAGACTTAGTCTAGGTATTTTCTCAGTAATAAGGTGAAATCATCCCTAGGACCCTTCAATTCCTAAGATCAGGTAGTAAATTCTCCCCTCTAGCTACTAAACATTCCCTTGTAAATTAGCTTGGAGAAGTTGGTGTTATGTCAAACAACTATATGATAATTTTGAGTATTCTCACTACTTGTTTACAGGGTAAGGTATGGATATTATTGGGAGAAGCTGCATATTTATTGCTTCTTGGAGTTGAAAGGCTAATCCATTAGTTTTTCCCTTCATTTTTCTTGTCATTTCAGAGTCATGAGGGGTGAAAAGTGACCCTGGAATTGTGCCTGTTATTCAGGCATTTCAATCTGCATAATTCAATCTCCCTACCAGATACTTTTGTCATCAGTAAACTTACAGGAAAGCAAAGCAGTCAAATACAGGCTAATACCAGTTTGATTCTAAAATGGGTTGTGCCCCATCCACCCAAAGCTTTCAAGTCCATGAGAACGAAACCCGTCTCCTACAAGAAATAGACCGTTTACGAAATGTAGAACGCTCACGGGAGGCAGAAATCAGCAAGCTGCGTGCAGAAAATGAGAAACTGCAACAGGGCCAAGTGAATGGTGAGTATGCAGTGACAAAGCCAGTTGAGCGATCAGAGTCTCCTGAAGATGACAGCCATGATATGCTTGTGAAGGAAATTGAAAGATTGAGACTGGAGCAGATTGAAAAAGAAAGTGAACTCAGCGAACTGAGGCAGACAAATGAACAGCTGAACTTAACTTTGCAACAAAGCCCATCTCAAGTTCAGGTAAACGTTAACAAATTTGCAGTGGATTCTCTTATAGAAAAACACTTCCTTAGGGTCAAATAATTTTGTTCATAGTGAATTGATAGAACCAATTTTTTAGTCTGTAATGTTGGAAAAGAAAATAATTGGACTCTCAATTTATTCAGTGAATAAAATATAGTCCAAGATGTAAATTGGTCTTTGTTGTTGAAGGTGAGTATAAAAAAATTTGATTTGTTGATACACTCAGGATCGACAGTTAATGGAATCATCGCCTCTCAATTTGCATCTTAATGTGTATTCATTTGTTTTAAAACAAAATACCATTGGTTAGTGTGAGGTCCAAAACTAGCAAGCTGATTTATAACTTAATACAAATGAATAAAGGCTGATAGTTTCGAAAGGTACTGTTTGGGGCTGCATCGGTGGGAGTAACGAAATAATATGGATATATATATCAACAAAGTTGAAATGGTAAATTGGCCACCATAACGATTACAAAAGCTGACTTTTCGAGCATTAGCCCTTCATCGGAGCGAATGATCTATAACTTACTGTACTTGCAATGGATAATTGTACAATTTAATTATTATTTTGCAGCAGTTTGCTACTAAGAATAGAAATCTCCCAAAAGTTGGAGATCCGGTGAGTATTTAAAGGATTTAGTCATGCAGTGTGTGTTGTCAAATTGAGTGTCACTGACCCAGAGTGGTACCAGTTACTGTAGTTACAGTAAACATATATTTTCAAGAGAAAAAAGATGACAAAAACATGAATTTGTCAGGATAATGCAATTCCATTACACCCAGTTGTTTTCGTCTTGGCCACTGATTAAAAACACACAGATAAATGGAAACATACAAACAAAAAAAGTTTCTATGATTGAAAACCCCAACAGGCCAGAGGTGAACTGGCTATTTGTAAGTGGAGTGGAGGAGGAGGAAGGTAAGGAGAAAAAAGAATGTTAATGATTTCTAGAAATTGAAGAGTTGATGCTTCTTCATGCTGTCCCCCATTCCTAATCCTTAGTTTAACCTTACCATGAAAATTATGTATGGATCTGTTTTTGTCTGTCTCAAATCCATCTCACAAATTATATAATTTGCTGCCAGATAGGCTTCTCTCAGCTTACAATTATACTAGACACAAGCGTGTTTTTAACATGCCGCACTTTCGCACTGATCGTTTTAAATCTTCATTTATCCCGGCTATGTGCACCTGTGCTAACCTAGATTTTTAGCTATTCCACTGCTGTATATTAGATATAATTATTAGCTATATTAGTAATTTTATTTAGGTCTTAGCATTTTTGTAATTGGTAGTCTTATATAGTCTTATATAATCAATGATTGTGAAAAGCACGCAATTCAGCCTATGGCTGCAATGTATTTTATTTGGTAATAAACTATCTACCTACCTATCTATCTATCTATCTATCTATCTATCTATCTATCTATCTATCTATCTATCTATCTATCTATCGATCTATCTATCTCACCACACCCCTCCCTAAAAGTCTACCCTCTAACCCATCAGAAACAAAAAACAAAAACCAGTGTTCTGCCTTACCACTCTCTCCACGCATCTCTTTTCTTACATGTATTCCCCCCTCCCCTCCCCCTCTAAGATAAGCTTCTCTTCCTTCCCTGTCTTTCAAAAATCCATCTTGATGATACATTAATAATTAATAATTGGGGTTGACATGTTTTAAAATTAAATCTAGGTTTTAGCAATGTGGGAATCAACCCCATGGCAATACTTCACAGCAACCATAGTCTCATTCAACTCCGAAAAGCTCCAGTATGAAATCAATTGGGATGATCAGGATCCTACCGGCCGTATAATTGATTACTACAACTTGGCTCTAGACCGTGTTCCTGAGCCAGACGAGGTCGCCATTGGCTCCATTGTGTTGTTTCCTCAAGGGAAGTATCGAGGTCAGGAGGGTGTACGTCTTGGTGGTTTACGATACCATCAGGTATGTGCGTGCGTGCGTGCGTGCGTGTGCGCGTGCGTGTGCAGTGTGTCTGTGTGTTTTGTGCATCTGCGTGCGTGTGTGCGTGTCATACGCGCGTGCGTATGTGTGTATAAGTGTGTGATCGTGTGGCTGTGTTTTTATTGATTTGTGGTTAGTTGTTATCTAGTTTGAAAAATTACAAAATCACCCGAATGTTTTATCATTTCAAGGGACGAATAACAAGTGTTTCTAATGGTCGTGGGGGGCAGAAACTTTATGACGGTGTGCACACCAAGGGGGAAGAGGACAACAAGTGGATCACATACTCAGGTTACAACTTTCATTTTACGGGAATGGAGCTGTCCAAGTTACGAATCTCACCCAATGTGCTGGACATCTTGTCTGAAGATAATTCTAGTAGTGCTGTGGATGGCGTAATTCGTCCTTGTGACATATTTATCTCGTACTCAAAGGTACATAGCAGTTTTATTGTATACATGCATAATAAGCTGAATCTTACACGTAGTTTGATTGTACTGATGACTTGCATAATTAGCTGAATCTTACACACATTTTGATTGGTTCTTACCGATGACATGTATAGTAAGCTGAATCTTACACGCATTTTGATTGGTTCTTACTGATGACCTGTAGGGAAGCTGGGCCTTGTGTGCCAGTTTTTAATCTTACCGCATTTGACGTCATCTGTGATCTCTTGCCGAACGGACGCGTGGCAACATGGAATCTATAATTATGTCAGGGGCCGACCATTTAACTTTTGAGGGGGGGGTGGGTGGGTGATTTCTGGTCATCAAGACATTTTTTTTCTAGCAATCTGCTGGGCAGGGTATTTTTTTCCGTTTTCTCTGGTTACATTTTTTCTGTTACATTTGGGCTGCATGCAATTTTTCTTCCAGCAAGCGCTTGCAGGAAATTTTTTTTCAAAATCACCCCCACCCCCCTCCCCCACAAGAGTTAAATGGTCGGCCCCTTAACTAAGCAGTAACAGTTCTTAGAGATTTCTATTTCTATTTATCAATTCTAGAATTATAACCTAAAGTTAATAAAATTAACAACGTGTACAATATGCATTTCTTAGAGATTTTTATTTCAATTTATCAATTCTAGAATTATCACCTAAAGTTAATAAATAACGTATACAATATACATTTCTTAGAGATTTCTATTTCTATTTATCAATTCTAGAATTATCACCTAAAGTTAATAAATAACGTATACAATACGCATTTCTTAGAGATTTCTATTTCTATTTATCAATTCTAGAATTATCACCTAAAGTTAATAAATAACGTATACAATATGTATTTCTTCAAGATTGAGAAAAGTCAATCCATGGTTCGACTAACCTGCGATCAGGCGTTTTTTTTTTTTTTTTTTTTTTCCAGAGGTGCGTAACAGCGTTGCAGCGCAAAAGTCGGCAAGCGGAGTAACGAGGGGAAAAGAACGTGTTAGCTATTGCTCGTTATTCCGACCGCCGACTCTTGCACTGCTAAACTATCGCCAAACCCAGACCCCCCACATCCCCGAAAAAATATCTGATAACAGGAGACTGTTCGACCGACCAACAGACTAACAGACATCCCCTATATCTACAGTACCCCTCGCTTGTACAACAGCACCCCCACGAACGTCGAGTGAGTTTAATGCGTGCGAAATTCACAGTGCGTGTAGTTAGTCGCGCATGAAGGAGATTCGCGCATGAAGGAGATTAGCGCATGTACGCAAATGCGTGTATTTTAATTCGTTCTAACAGCATGACATGCATCGCTTGCACCCACTTTGATGATTGCTTGTTATTCAGACTATACTCACATCATTAGAAAATTGTTTCAAAAAAGACATTAATTTTTCATGTTCCCTTTAACAGGCTAACAGCCCTTCAGCCATTAGAAATCATGAGCTGGGATCATCTGATCCTCCACCTAGCTACGACGAAGCAGTTTTGTCGAGTATCTGCGACCCACGTGACATTCGATATCAACTGGAAGGCTACGGAGCCACGGTGAATGGCGACAGACAGGCTCAACACTCACTGATAGAGACCGTACAACAGATTAACACATCAAAGGTGTTTGTGGCGTGTCTCAGTGATGAATACGTCAAGTGAGCATTCATTAAGTAAATTTATTACTTAGGGCGCCAAGCTCAACTTTTCGCCAGACATAAATTTTTGATCGCCGGGAAAAAAAAAGGAGAAGGCACTTTATATAACATACCAAATCGCTGACCACATCGTATGTCTTTTGGTCACTTGTCATCGGAGCCCTTAACCCTTGAAACCCAAAGTGTGGCCAGCGTCTAGTAGTGCGTATTCCCCATACTCATTTCCTAAGGTGCTGACAAGAAGAATTTGTTTAACAATCAGGGGCTACTTTAAAGTTAGTGATTATTTTCTTTGTTCCAAGGGGTGGAGCTCTATGGTAAAATTAGGTGCTATCCTCTCTTAGGACTTAAAGGGTTGAGCGAATTCTCCTTGTTAGCAACAAAGCAATGTGTAGAGAAGAGTAAAGGTGAATTTGGTTATTGATGTTAAGGTGTAAGGCGTCAATACGCAGGTAATCCAGGAAAAAGTGGCAATTTTTTTAGAAGAAAATGCCGCAACATTATTTATTAAAGTTTTTTGATGTCGGAAAATGTTTATCTCACTTTGATTTCAGACCATTAGGACTAAGTTTAAGATGCTGCAACTTGCCGCATGGAGGGAGCACCAAACACATATCGCCAAATTGGCGTCTTATGCAGCAAATTTAGTCGACCAAACCTTTTTCGAGTCATTGCGAACGAAGTAAAATTTGTCGTAGCTTGTAGCGCTATTACCTCTATTCATATTATCCAAGGCACCTGGCCCCCTTTAAAGCTGTCTTTGGAGATATCAAAACTCAGACCACAGCTAATTGAAGGTAGTGTTGCGATCGCAGGCGATAATTCTGATGGGGCGGTTTCTTGCAACATCTACAGCATCTACGTTCAATTTCACATGTGATTGGTACAGAAAGTGACGCACCTTTACAGACCAAGAAAAACCGATGCAATTTCGGCTTGCTTATAACAATTAATTATTTTTGGTTGCCATTTTTCTTCTTCCCAGGGACGAAATTTGTCGTCAGGAGTTCCAGTATGCCAAAAAGACCGCTAGGAAACCAGTTATCCCTGTTGTAGTGGGCAGTGGATCTTTCGAATGGATGATGACAGTTGTGGGTTTGCTTATTGCTGGTGAAGTTTACATTCACTTCAACAACAGAGATGTACAGGATTCTAAGATGACAGAGCTTCTGCGAGCTGTTAAGAAGAGTGTGCCTGAAGTTAAATTTCCGCAAGAACTTGGAAGCGTACAAGGTATGTTTTGTATTTTTGTGGTCACATACTAGGATATTGCCCACTGACTTGAAAGTTACAACCACCTCGTAGAGCGTAACAAAACGGTTCTACCACACAGTATCCTTTCATTTGAATGGTGACATGCTTGGGTGTCAGTTGGAGCCACCTTGTACAGCATAATAGGCAGAATCACATGAAAGTACAGCTCGATAGCCTTCATTTGGATGGTCACGCACTCGAGTTTTATCCACAGACTCATACGTTAGAATCACTATGCGAAGCGTGGGAAAGCGTGTCTCATCAAAATACTGCTCACCAGGGTTAACAGTTAAAACGCAAAGCACATGCTTGTTTCTGTATATCAACCTAAATCTGTCAGTCAATTGACCTCACAAAGTGACTTTTTATTCAGATTTGCAGAGTACCGAAGATGCCCCGGCCGCTGGAATCCGAGATTCCGCTGACGTGTTTATCAGTTATTGCTGGCTGAATTCAGAAAATGCACAGAAAGCCAAACAGGTAAGTAACTGTAGTTGCATATTGTTTAGGTTATACTTTGATTTCGAATACACCGATAAAACCCGGCATTAGATCGGCGATTGAGATTAAGGTTGACGATAGTTGACGATATATTTTTTACCTTTGTTACTCACGGATTGACTCACTGACTGAGCGACTGACTGACTGAATGCGTGAATTCCTGACTGACTGGCTGACTGACTGACTGATTGATTTGACTGAGTGATTGATTTGACTGACTGGCTAATTAGTTTGACTGACTGACTGACTGACGGACTGACTTACTAAATGACTGGCAGACTGATCGATTGATTTGTCTGACTGACGAACTGAATGACTGACGGACTGACTGACTTAATGACTGGCCGACGGACTGACTGAATGACTAGCCGACGGACTGACTGAATGACTGGCCGACGGACTGACTGAATGACTGGCCGACGGACTGACTGAATGACTGGCCGACGGACTGACTGAATGACTGGCCGACGGACTGACTGAATGACTGACGGACTGACTGACTTAATGACTGGCCGACGGACTGACTGAATGACTGGCCGACGGACTGACTGAATGACTGGCCGACGGACTGACTGAATGACTGGCCGACGGACTGACTGAATGACTGGCCGACGGACTGACTGAATGACTGGCCGACGGACTGACTGAATGACTGGCCGACGGACTGACTTAATGACTGGCCGACGGACTGACTGAATGACTGGCCGACGGACTGACTGAATGACTGGCCGACGGACTGACTGAATGACTGGCCGACTGACTGAATGACTGGCCGACGGACTGACTGAATGACTGACGGACTGACTGACTTAATGACTGGCCGACGGACTGACTGAATGACTAGCCGACGGACTGACTGAATGACTGGCCGACAGACTGACTGAATGACTGATGGACTGACTGACTTAATGACTGGCCGACGGACTGACTGAATGACTAGCCGACGGACTGACTGAATGACTGGCCGACGGACTGACTGAATGACTGGCCGACGGACTGACTGAATGACTGGCCGACGGACTGACTGAATGACTGGCCGACAGACTGACTGAATGACTGGCCGACGGACTGACTGAATGACTGACGGACTGACTGACTTAATGACTGGCCGACGGACTGACTGAATGACTAGCCGACAGACTGACTGAATGACTGGCCGACGGACTGACTGAATGACTGGCCGACGGACTGACTGAATGACTGGCCGACGGACTGACTGAATGACTGACGGACTGACTGACTTAATGACTGGCCGACGGACTGACTGAATGACTAGCCGACGGACTGACTGAATGACTGGCCGACAGACTGACTGAATGACTGGCCGACGGACCGACTGAATGACTGGCCGGCGGACTGACTGAATGACTGGCCGACGGACTGACTGAATGACTGGCGGACGGACTGACTGAATGACTGGCCGACGGACTGACTGAATGACTGATGGACTGACTGACTTAATGACTGGTCGACGGACTGACTGAATGACTAGCCGACGGACTGACTGAATGACTGGCCGACGGACTGACTGAATGACTGGCCGACGGACTGACTGAATGATTAGCCGACGGACTGACTGAATGACTGGCCGACGGACTGACTGAATGACTGGCCGACGGACTGACTGAATGACTGACGGACTGACTGACTTAATGACTGGCCGACGGACTGACTGAATGACTAGCCGACAGACTGACTGAATGACTGGCCGACGGACTGACTGAATGACTGGCCGACGGACTGACTGAATGACTGGCCGACGGACTGACTGAATGACTGACGGACTGACTGACTTAATGACTGGCCGACGGACTGACTGAATGACTAGCCGACGGACTGACTGAATGACTGGCCGACAGACTGACTGAATGACTGGCCGACGGACTGACTGAATGACTGGCCGGCGGACTGACTGAATGACTGGCCGACGGACTGACTGAATGACTGGCGGACGGACTGACTGAATGACTGGCCGACGGACTGACTGAATGACTGATGGACTGACTGACTTAATGACTGGTCGACGGACTGACTGAATGACTAGCCGACGGACTGACTGAATGACTGGCCGACGGACTGACTGAATGACTGGCCGACGGACTGACTGAATGATTAGCCGACGGACTGACTGAATGACTGGCCGACGGACTGACTGAATGACTGGCCGACGGACTGACTGAATGACTGACGGACTGACTGACTTAATGACTGGCCGACGGACTGACTGAATGACTAGCCGACGGACTGACTGAATGACTGGCCGACGGACTGACTGAATGACTGGCCGACGGACTGACTGAATGACTGGCGGACGGACTGACTGAATGACTGACGGACTGACTGACTTAATGACTGGCCGACGGACTGACTGAATGACTGGCCGACGGACTGACTGAATGACTGACTGACTAGCTGACTGACTGACTGACTGACCAAATGGCTGACTGACCGACACATCGATTTTCAGGCCTAATTGACTCATTTACTGCCTGACTGACTTTTGAAATGATTGATTGACTAAGATTGGGTGAGCAATTGAACGTTTTTGTAACTACTAGGTGCAAAACATTGACAATGTTCCGCTTTATTATTATTTTTGGCAATGATCAGGTGAAAGAGTTCATCGGATCTCCATTTGCGGACCCCCGGCAAGTGCACGCCAGCCTGGTGAAAGAAAACAAGTTCTCCTTATGGATTGACATAGAGCGGCTGACTGACTTTTTAAATGATTGATTGACTAAGATTGGGTGACTAAGATTGGGTGAACGTTTTTGTAACTACTAGGTGCAAAACATTGACAATGTTCCGCTTTATTATTATTTTTGGCAATGATCAGGTGAAAGAGTTCATTGGATCTCCATTTGCGGACCCCCGGAAAGTGCACGCCAGCCTGGTGAAAGAAAACAAGTTCTCCTTATGGATTGACATAGAGCGGCTAAGGACAACCAATCAGAATGAGGAATCCCTAGGCATGGTGAGTCAAAAGAAAGAACAGTTTCCTTTTGCTTACCTCTCAGTGGAACAAATGATTTGCAACATTACTCCGATTTGACGAACCTCCTCCGTTTCATCGAAATCCTTGTGTAACGAACCAGCGTGTCGACGAACGATTCGCAAACCGGTCGCCACTGCCGCCTCCCCCTGCCCCTCCCCCTGCCTCTCCCCTCTGCCCCTCCCCTCTGCCCCTTCCTCTCCCCCTCCTCCTCTCTTCCTTTGCCATATAGCGAGCCAGCTTCATCACAAATCCTTGTCTGACGACTCAGCATTGTAACAGAATAATTTCTGCGCGATAGTTGTGAAGTGTTATTTTTTCTTCCTCTTCCTTCCTCTTCTTTCTCCAGTGACAAATGAACTCGGGATATTAACCTGTTCGTAAATTTTGAACTCCCCAGCCTTGCAAGGCTTCACAGTTTTTTGCATGTGTGTTTAATTCCGTTCATTTATTCGTTTCAGTTTGAGCAAATCGCCGAAGGACTCGGAAAGGCCAAAGTGGTGTTAGCGTTTGTTAGTAAACAGTACGCCAACAGTGAAAACTGCAGAATAGAACTGCAGTTCGCTCTTAAGGTAAGTTAAGAATTTTTTTGTCTGGTTTCTACGCGATTTTTTACTCAAACGCGATTGATAATAGAATTTGGCGTTTTTTTAGTCTCTGAAGAAGCCGTTGGTCCCAGTGATCGTGGGAGCAGACAATGACTGGCAAAAAACAGTGGTGGGGCTGTTGGTGGGCGGTCAGGAGATCCAACCCATCAATTTACAGGATGTCCACTCTGAACACGTGTTCATAGAGAAATTAGCGGAAATACAGTGAGTATCATACTGTCAAGGTCAAGTTAGCTTTCCCAGAGCAGATAGAGCGCCCTTCGATTTAATGTTGTTAAACTAGAACTAAAACAGTTTCAGGTTTCAGTGCGAGCTGATGAGAATTCGAAGTGGACACAAGTACAAGGCGGGCACGGTGCCCGAATTCTGGCGTGGGTACTTGAAAAAAAGGTGTGTTCAAATAAGTGCCCATCAAGAATCGTACTCGGGCGCCGTGCTCGAGCACCAAGTGTGAACGCAGTCCAAGACCCTGTAAAATGAAAATGGTTGCTCTTGAAATGAACGAACAACCATTCAGATTGTAGAAGGTGACTCCAGGCTACTTTCTAACACGATTATTAATCTTTAAACGATAATTTTTAGGGAGGCTATTTTGCCTTTACTTGGTCACGTAGAGGAAGCCAGAAGCTACTGTGCGCCTGTCATAGGTGATCACGTGATATCCCATCATCAAAAATGGGCATACTACACGGCGACCATTGTGAGCTTCGACCGCGAGACTTTAAAATACACAGTGGACTGGGACGACGGAGATCCTACAGGAAAAGTCCAGTCGTATAAGGTATGTAGACGAAATAGGTACATCTTGGGGGAAAACGAAGTGTTTACGGGAGAGAATAGTTTGTTCACAGAACACGGACGAAATCTGGGGGATCCAGTGGCAAGTTTTAACAGAAGCAGACACAGATTGCTGCCGAGTTAAACATTAAGAAAATGACCACCAATTAAAGAAGCTCTTGGTTGTTAAACAAATTCTTTTTGTTAGCACCTTTGGAAATGTATAGAGAACAGTATGGAGAAAATGCATACTGATGTTAGGGTGTGAAGGTCAAAACTAACTTGAATTCTGGTTTACTGCAGGACCTGGCGATTGACAAGGTCCCAAGTGAAGACCAAGTAGGCGTGGACTCAATTGTGTTTTTCCCCCAGGGAGGTTACAGCGCTACGGCGGGGAATAACACCGGGGGAGTGAGATACCACGAGGGAGTCGTCACATGCGTCTACAAGGTTTGTCATAGCTTGTATAACAAGTGAACGGTTCGTTGGGCGCACGTTTAATCCAAATTATTGTTGCGGTCATTTTGAACGCAATCAGTGGCGTGATGTATTTTTTTTTTCCATTTACTTTAGGATTCCTCGGGATTCTGGAAATATGATGGGCATCACACCAAAGGCGACGAGGACGGAAAATGGATCACTTATAAAGATTACCACTACAACTTTAATGGCGTACCTCTGCAAATGCTTAGAATCGCTCCGAACGCCATGGATGCTCTTATGGCTTGTAAGGAGGCCTTTAGTTGTTCCTAAAATATCTCCGCCGAAATAGGAAGTAGTTAAATCACCAAGACAACCAGTATCAATAAGCGTTTGAATATCTTGCACAGTGTCCTTCCCAGCTGTCTTTTGAGATGTCACGCGACGACTCCCTTCACTCCTCCCATCTTTCTTCCCCGCCAAGAAAAAAAAACAAAAAAAAAAAAAAAAATGGACAGTAGCGTTGCGTGACAGTTCAAAGAAGACGATTAGCATTGTTTCTTGCCCGCGAGAATAACTGCTAGTACGCAAGCTGAAGAGCCTTTTCTGAATATTTCGTGTTTTGTAGTGAGCAATTCATGTGGAAAGGAAACTATAAGACGAACAACTTTTGGTTGATGGATTTTAACAGAACCACTCTAGGCATAAAAGCACTGACCCTATTTTTGTAGACAGAAGAGCTCTGCGACTTCGAACTTCTAGTGGAAGAGTCACTGATTCTGTGGGGGAGGGGACCGAGGGTCTGAGAAGCTGATAATCGATGACTGAAAATATTTACTGCAATGATAACTATGTTAAGTTCCGAAGTGGTGCTTTAGTCAGTGCGTTTCATAGAGAAGAACTGAGGTTGTTATTAGATATTTTCATTTCTTGTTCGAAGTAATAGCACCCTCGCTTTAGATTCGACAACTTTGTTTATAGTGTCACAACTTTCGTTAATCATCCACCCGCTAAGTATTAAATCCACTCTTTTTAATTACATGTATATAACAAATTGAATTAATTGCGGAGTAAATATTTGATTTGTGGAATCCTCGATCTAATTCTAAACCAAAATAAATTCCACCTTTGCTACTGTACTACATAGTACAATATTTGCTAACTAGTAAATTAATTACTGTGAAAGTAGCCTGCGAAGCAAGCCCTGGGGGAAAGGAGGGGGATTTGGGGGGAACGGAAAGTGCGGAGGGGATTCCGCACATTCCGCCCGCCCCAATCCCCCCTCCTCTCCCCCAGGGCTTGCTTCGCAGGCTACTGTGAAAGTAACATAAATGAAAGGTAACAAAAGACGGTCATAAGATGTCAACCGTAGTTGTTGTTACCACGTCAAACCCCCTATGCCCCCCTCCCTAGAATTTGATTGGTTGGCCCTTAGCGAGATCGTCTTGTTTAGAAGGAGTTGGGAAAAAAATGAGTAGAGTCAATAGCCTGGTATGGCCGTACCCTTCCCCCGTGGAGAGTCGAAAGGGACGGAGCTCAGACATTTTACTCCCGTCCGTTTCTCCTCGGAGGAGGGGGGGGGGAGGGTACGGCTGCAAGTAGGCTACGGAGTCCAAGATTCGAGAAAGAAACTACAGGATCAGATTGCTGCCGCAGAATATTTCTGGGCCGCCTGGTCGCTCTCCGTGCGAGCAGACTGGAGACAATTCACATTTGTCAGTCAATACAGTATTTGTCTGATTTTGTCTGCGCTGAAAACAAAATTGCACCTTTGAATGACTCTACGGAATGGCCTTCTTTGCATGACCAAACAGCCCTTCGTCTCCCCAACTGAACAACTCATTATGCGCGATGAGTGACAACCGCTTGTGAGGAGCGGGGTTTAGCAAGTCACGCTGTACGGCTCACTACGCCTAACGCACTCTTGTAAGAGTGAGACTTCGTATTTCAACGCTAGGTAAGTGATGAATAATTTTATAACTTGGCCGTTAAAGTAATGAACACTGGAAAAACCATTTGTAGTGTATGAAGGAGGTGGGCCTTTTCTAGAGAAACTATGATGCTGCGTTAGTGGGGCGTATTACAAGGTAATTTGTTTAACAACTGAGTTGATTATGTGAATTGGCCACCGTTGCGAGAGCTTAGACCACGTTAAAGCTGACGTCCGAGCGAAAGGCGAATGGCTAACGCTCGAAACTCCTACATAAATATCAACCAATTCACCCTAGTTGTTAAAACCAAGGAGGCAAATCATACCAATTCACCCTAGTTGTTAAAACCAAAGAGGCAAATCATACCTGCATGATTGTTCACGATCTTTTAAACAATGCCTTGGAGTACATGCAACCAAATACTACACAGAGAAGCCTCTTTAAATTCGACTCTGGTTCTAAAAGTGGATTGATTTCTCCAAATTGCTTCGTACAGTGAAGAAACAAAATTTTAAGAACACAGTAAGAGCATACGCAGGCCGAGAGTCAGACGAGAACGTCTTTATTTCGCTCATTTTTTGCACTTGGGGTGTGCATATTTAATGTATACGTGTGGCTAATTAGATTTCGACTAAAAGACTTCATATTCCGTACAGCTGATATCAGCATGAAACGGAGAAAGATGCTCCGTGTGATTGAATCGTGCATTTCAATTTCAAGAATCGTAGCATGATGCCTAAAGAGGCGAGAGGTTAGAAATGGCGGCATCGAAAGGACAAGACATTCGATGTGGGGCGCGACATCGACCGTGTTATTAGTACGAAATTGCGCAAAATGTAGTTGTTGCTGAGTCACGCAATATAACGCGTAACAGAGTAACGGAGTAAAGAGTAACAAGAAAAAAGGTAACGGCAGAAGAGAAAACCAGTAACGAGAAGTTAAGTTCGATAGGAAATGTAATTATTAACAACGATAAGAAAAGATGAATTTAAGAAGAAAGATTCAGCGCGGAGATTATTTTGATATTGCAATGAGAGGAAGAGGTTGACTTAGTGTCACGCCTTTCAAGTCGCCAGTTTTAAAAACATTTGTTGTTTTTAAATTGTTTTTTAATTGTTTTTTTTTTGTTGTTGTTGTTTTTTTTTCCGAGTGTGTTGCGTTTTTGTTTCAAATGTCGTGGATTATTCAAAAATAAGTACCAGGAGCGACCATCGGTTGATATGAATACGTGGCCACTGTCCACGTTAATCCGTATAGAAGAGGGCCTCGATGAGGTTGGCCGTTAACTGTAGAATGACAAAAATATATAGCCGTTAGGCGTAAAAATTGACAAGCTTTAATTGATCGTCGTGAAAAGAAGTTGACCGTGAAAAACAATTCGTCAATTGATCGTATCAAAATCTTAGACTAATTCGAATAAACAAAAGTGTTCGTTTTGCAGCAACCACACGAAAAGTTTCCTTGTGAAAAGCGAAGTTTCTATCCTTTTTCGTCAAGAGGGAGGGGGAGTCGGTGGATTTTGGGTGTGTCACCATAAAACTTACCTTGTCCCCCATAAGCCTCTGTAATATTCTTACGAACCTCACCCCCCTTCCTTGGCAGTTGATTTTCTATAATCCCTCCCTTATATTCTTTTGGTGACGATTGATTTTCCTCTGTTTCCCTTGAAAACCATGTGATCTCACCCCCCTCCCCTTAGTCAACACACTTTGGTCCCTTATCTGAGCAAACATAAATTTATTCGATTCTTTTTTATTCTTACACAGCTTTTAGGAAATGATTGGCAGAAAAGCTTTTCGTCTTTTCCTCGGTCGTCATGGCAACTTCCGGTCAGCGTACTCTACTAAAACGGCTCATAAAATTGGAATCATCGGCTTAGGAAATGTCGGCGCAACCGTTGCTAAGAACCTTCTTAAGTCAGGTTTCACAGTGTCCGCCTTACACGACAAGGACCCAACAGCGGGGCTAGATCTACCTGGGGATATACCACGTCCAAAGACACCCCGTGAACTGGCTGCCATGTGCGATGTAGTCACAACAGCTCTCCCTGCCCCACCCCATGTCAAACAAGTCCTGTCTGGAGAGGACGGGGTGTTGGCAGGGCTACGGTCAGGAGGGGTGTGGATTGACCACTCAACCACGGATTATCAGCAGACTTTGGACCTTACTGAAGAAGCTGGTACGTGTCTTAAAATTAGAGCGAGCACCTTTTTAAGAGAGCGTAGTTAGGATTAGATGAGGTAAGAGATGAGGCGGGCGCACGGATAGCATGTTCCCGGTTATTATTTCGTCGAAATCCCGAGTGGAATCCCGGATAGGATCCCAGCTGTCCCGGGAGACACCCCGATGTATTTCAGGGCGGGATCCCGGTTTGATTCTGGCCGCGGCATCCCGAACGGTATCGTGGACGCGATCCCAGACGCCGTGAAATATAAAAAAAAAAAAAATATATATATATATATATATATATATATATAGCTCTTTGGCATACAAAGCTTAATTTGCTTTCATGTCCAAATTGAGCACTCTATCTAGGATGAGTCATTGCCGTTGCAATTGCGCATGCTCGCTGGTTTACTCTAGTTTGAGCACTCTGGCATGGCTTAGACGATACCACAAAGGTTGGGTCGTTTGGGGTGACCGTTTCGGTTCTCCCCCATCCTAGCATTAGCACTGCACTGATGAGGCCCAGAAGGCCGAAACAGTACTGTCTGCAGTTAGTTATATATATATATATATATATATATATTTATTCATTGGGGGAACCCAGCTGGTGTCACTGATATCTCTTTCCAAGTATAAATGGGTACCTGAGAACTGCAATGGAAACAAGGAAATTTGAAATGGTCAGTCATCGTAGTTTTGATTATACCGGCATTTTGTTAATTTTTCCTTATGGTCGATATAAGTTCAATTGATACACTCTATACTTCTCGGTGGAGAGACACCGTAAGGGTAAAGAAACTAAATGGTCGGGGCTGGAACCATGACTTCTTAAACTCTTGGGTCACTTTGCACTTCAAAGGTCCGAATGAATTTCGTGTCATAATGCCTTTTGCGTTACAATTTCTCGCGCGCAGTATTGTTTTAAAACTTGTTGTCAGAAAGTAAAACGTGAATAAAATGATTTTCTTGGATTTTACTTACGCTAGAGCTTATTGTTGACTCATATTTTACCTCCGAAGCTATGAAAGGCATCAAAGTTCTGGAGGCACCCGTCACGGGTGGCATGGCTCTTCTCAAGCAAGGTAAAATGACTGTACTGGTTGGAGGAGACAGGCAGCTCTTCGAAGACTGCCTACCTATTCTACAACAGAGCGGTAAGAAAGTGCTGTACATGGGAGAGATGGGGACTGCTACCATTGCCAAGGTTGTCTCAAACATGTTAGCTGCTGTTAATGTCGTTACTATGACTGAGGCCATGTTGCTGGGGAAAAGGGGTGGTGTCGATTTAAAATCTCTCTTTGATGCCATTAGATTTAGCGCTGGCAACACGTACACTTGGGAGACCGAAGCTCCTTTGGTATTCAATGGAACTTATGATCCAGATTTCACCATTGGGCTCCATTGCAAGGACCTTAATCTTGGGTACCAGCTCGGACGTAAGTTTAATGTTCCTATACAGATTCTTGGCCACGCGGAACAGATATACAATCGCGCTCTTTACAAGTTGGGGGATGAGGTAGGCTCGACGTCCCCTGCAAAGCTTTTGCAAGACGAATTAGAAGAACCTTTGCAGGTAGAAGGATTCGAAGATTGGACCTACACCATTGAACATGTCGAAGACTCCATGGCGGTTGTGCACTCAACAAAAGAGAAGGTTTACGGAAAGAAGTGAACCACAGTGAATGTACTGTTCTACAAAGTGGAAAACCTGAAAGTTCTATTACAATTAGAAATTTTTTTTGTATAACGTTAGCTAGCTCGATTTTGAGCATCAGATAAATTCTATAGAGGCCTGAAGTTTCGTCCATCATGACAGCGACGTGGATGTTGATGAGGAGGGAGGGTAGGGGCATGGAAGAGGGGAGGGGGTGGGGGCTCACCTTTTATTAGGTAGTGGATGTGAAGTGATTTTGAGAGTAACAATCCCGGTTGCTGATGATTAAGGATAATATTCTATTTGACAACATTGCCATTTAAATTAGCCTTGTTTCACAGCTAGTTATGCATTTCATATTTAGCTACTGATAAGTTTCTCGAGAATTCGTCGCAAACTCGTTAACATATGACACCCCAGTACACGATTTTTAAGCCAGATGTATGGAACGGGGGAAAGGGCTACTGACATACATTTCTGCGATCCAACGATATCAACTGAAATACGCACGAATCATGTTTGTGTACAGTTACAATGAATTGGTGATTTTTCGTGACACTGATCGTCGAAGAGGTCCATTCTATTTGGTCCTGCAGAGCTAAAATTGTGCGGGCCATTGAACATTTAAAAAAGAAAGCTGTTTATATCGCGAAAGTGGGAGTAACTCTTTAAACCTGTGATCCTCAAAAATTACTGATTGGAAGGTCAAATAGACTTTTGAAAATATAAGTTACGCTGTTAGCCATCATTAGTGTCGCTAAACGCATAGGGGCCGAACAGAAAATTGTTTATTAAGGTACTATTTTTGAGCCAGTCCTGATATTCTACGTCAGTGATCATAAATTTAGAGCTATTCATTTTCCTCCTTTAAGATAGCCGTAGAAATACCAAAACCAGTTTCATGTCGTTTATTTCTTGATGAAAAAGGATAGAAACTTCGCTTTTCACAAGGAAACTTTTCGTGTGGTTGCTACAAAACGAACACTTTTGTTTATTCGAATTAGTCTAAAGATTGCGACTCGATTTTGTCAGTTGGGGGCAGAAAGTCATTTACCGATCTCATCATTTCACTTAAATAAAGAATGAAGCCTTGCTTCGGTCCTTTTTTTGCAACTTTTACGCTCGCTCGGCACAGAATGAAGCAAGCGATATTTGACGCGAAAAATTTTTCGCGTTATTTGAAAGCGTGAAGAAGCATTTACTGACTGTAAACCTAAAAATACAAAGTTTCACCATTCTGACCATCTGTTGTGTCTTTGTCAAAAAATGGAACATCTACCACACAGGGTGCAAATAGTTCAAATTGATTTAAACCAAAACTGCATGGCCACTGCACACTTTACAGCAAGTCTTTGTGAAGGCAACTGAGGTTAGTGGTGGGCTTGTCCCATCTGCAGATTGGTGTAACACTTGACAGTGAACTCGCAGAATCTGAGGCACGCTGATTCAGGTAAACGAAAATGATTTAGAACTGCTCTTTTCCATTCCGATATTCAATTCTATTCGAAGAGAGTGCCTTGCTTCCTTCCAAAGAATGGGGGCTAAACCCTTTTTTACCAAACAAACTCGCCCGGCTGTTGCAAACATCTCAATGTTTCGGAAAAACCTATCAAGTCAACACAAAAATACTAATATTCTTTTTCTAAACTACAGCAATTCGTGCTTCCTCGGTAGAGTTTGTATTCTTTTGATACAAGCTGAGAATGGATGTCTCTTTCTCCATGAAGGTACTTTTGGTTTTTGTCTTGTTTGAGTGGATGGAACAAACAAACGCTTTCAACTCTCCAGGTATGTAAGAATGAATGAAAGAAGCAATGAATAAGATTTAAAAGAATAGAAAAGACCATAAAAGAAACAGTAATATATGAGATACATGAAATGTGTGAGGTTATCGCCCTAAAAGAAGAATCGAACATAATTATTCGAATCTTTTATTCTTAAATAGAGGTAAAGTATGGCCTCGTCGTCCCTTCGTAAGTATGCTAATAAAACGCGTTGAAAGCCCATCTGCAGGTCTTTTCCTTCAACAATGTTGAGAAATATGGCATACATTTTTCAAGGCTTTTTTCTCACAAAACTGTATTTTGAAAAGTAGTTTTATTGTACAATTTTTGATGAAAAAGATCGCTGCATCAGTATTTCGTGTTATTATCCAACTACACCTAGACGAGTACAAATAACGCTATGGACGAGTACAAATATCACGCGGTATTTGTACTCGTCTATTGTAGTACCGGTTAAACAGGTTTTCTCGCATCGCGCAAGCGAAGAATGGATTGTAGTTACGAAAAAAAAAAAAAAATGGCGAACAATTTGAATCATATTTCCGACGAAGAAGAGTCAGAATGGCTGGCAAATACAGATCCTAGTTCATTAGATGAATCGAACGAAGAAAAACAGCTTGACGACCAGAAAATTTAATGAAGAAAATAGAAACAGCAACACAACAACGCGCCAATTCTGTTCCGCTTCGCATACTTCTGTCACGCACTCCCCGTAAATAAATATTTGCGAAATTCGCCCGCACTGAAATAACAGTTTGGCGTGTTTGATAAAAAATAACTTATTAGACGGTTTGTTGTGTAGTATCGCTGAGTATTTTTACCCGTTATTTGTATTTTGACGAGCCCGTAGGGCTCGTCAAAATACGGTACAACTCGTAAAAATACTCAGCGATACTACACAACAAAACGTCTAATAAGATATATATATATTTACTATTTGGAGTAATGACGTTGTGCATGTTAGAAAACTATGCCTAGATTTTTTAATTATTTTTTTATGTACAACCGTGGTCGCTCTCCTACATCCATGATCAGTCATTTTTCCTTGCTGTTCTTTCCAACTTTAAATCAAAGATTAGTTGTAACTCCCTAATTCGCGGTATAGCCAACTTCACTCTTTCTCACCAAACATCTACACAGCAGTTTTCCTCTCTGTGTCATTCACCCCTTAAAGCCTTAGCCCTTAGATTTTGTTGTTAAATCAAAAAATCCTTTGTGTTAAATTTTCTTCTTTTTCACCTTTTGCAGTTAAATGTACTGATATTGTAAAGATAAATTTCCTTTTTAATCGCTCCTAGGGTGACAGGTGACCCACAGCTGTCAACGAATTGTGAAAAGCCTTGTGACAGAGTATCCCATTGTTATCCTGAAGTTTTAAATTTGCCATCCGCAATCTGTTTTGGTGTTGGCCGTCCTTACATGATCTATGTTATTTTTGTGTTTTTCTTGCTACTGTGGTGTTTATCTACCTATGGAAACTCTTATTCTATGTTTTTTTTCGACTTAAATACAATCGTTTTATGTGCCAAGATGACTTTATTCTCTATTCCAATTGCAGGATGTGAGACAATTGTAAACAGTACACTGAAAAGTCCTGGTTATCCGAGTGACTACCCCAGCGATATGTACTGCGTGTACTCTGTTCCAATTCCAAAGAACTCTGCACTGATTATCACTTTTGAATACTTCCACCTAGAGAAAGTTGACGGGTTATCTTGCACGTGAGTAAAATTATCAACTTCTGAGGCACTTTTTGATTGGGGTCGAGAAAACAAAGCTTAGCTTACGACCACAGCCCATTAGTAAAACGGTCGCGGAAAAATGTGGATGACACAGCCGTCAGTGGTTTAGGTTTTACATCTGATTGGTTGAAGGATGGTGAGATTTTTTGAGCCCATGACAGAGCGCGGTGAAGGGTAACCATCCTAAATTACTCTAATACTTGTGCTAAATCAATACGCCATTTAATTTTGCTCTATAGATTACAAAATGAACTCTTCTTACAGTCATCCATAAATATCTAAATTACTCGCACGCCAAGCGTTTCCACACACTAGCAAGGTGTGGAATGCTGATGGGAAGGGGGAGAAGTGGGCTGTGAAACCAAGTTTGCCACGTAAGAAGACTGCGCGTTCTTCTGCAGTGAAATCTATTAGAGTCGCGGCTCAAGTCCCTCGGCAGAGCGGAGACTATAACAGTAACATTTGTCTCTGAAGTTCGCCAGCTTTCAAAACCAGTCCCTTCCACAAGGTCTGATTCTAATCATAGCCATCCTTCAAGTAAACATATTTCCTTTGTTTACTTTTTCCAGACAAGCTGACTACGTGCAAATAAAGGCCAGCACTGGGCAAACTCTTGGTACGTACTGTGGCGAGTGGACTGGGAAAACGGTGACGTCACTGGGAGAATATGCTCTGATAACCTTCCAATCGGATTCAATGTTTCAAGAACGGGGATTTCTAATGAACTTTTGGACTGGCCCAATTGGTAAGGACATAGGAAAAGGTAGCCATACACATGCGTCAATTGACTTTGAAGTGTGTCACAACTAACTTGTTTAATAGATAAGCACACGTGACACAGTAATCATTGCTCTATGGTCAGGTGTGTTTCCAGCTCGTTGATTTGTGTCATAATCAAAAGGTCTCAGTATAAAGATCCTTAAAACCTTTACAAGAGTCTGTGCCGAGGTTTACTTTTGACTGCCAATCGAATTACTGACCCATGAGAAGAGGTTCATAATGAGCGCGAGCAATGCGTGGTATGGATGTGTGCGCAAAATTCAAGAGCGTGAAAGAAACGTATTGAGTTGACTGAGTCGGAAAATTTGGAAACAGGAAACTGCGCTTGGACTGGATGGAACCTTTGCGGTAAAATTCAGCCACTTCACACGGAGTAGCCAACATAGACCAGATGGCTCAAAAGGAATTAGACAAGGGGAGTGCCTGCTGTGTTATGATGTAGTTTGCCCCATATACTTTTAATTTATTTCGATTACCAAAAATGTGAAAACTTACCTTTTGTTTACCCACTCAGGCTAGCTTCTATGCTTAATTGATCCTTTTTCCTTGGTAGGTAATCTAACTTTACCTGGATTCTCTGACGGTATGTTTGATTTAATTTAGAATCCTCTTTTCAATCTTCTTATTTCGCGCATGGGCACAGAGGCAAAGAAGCATTTTGAAACGTAGTGGGGGAAGGGGGGAAGTAGAATCTAAATATACAGTAAACCAAGCCAAACGTATATGGGGGGGGGGGGAGGGGCAGGAGGAACCGGAGCCCCCTCAAGCTCTCCTTGTTCCCTGACATGTGACGGCTCGGATATGAGTGAAACGTATCGCTTAGGTGGCTGTGTATATGCTTTAAAATGAACGGATATGGGGGGGGGGGAGGAGGAACCGGAGCCCCCTCAAGCTCTCCTTGTTCTCTTACATGTGACGGCTCGGATATGAGTGAAACGTATCGCTTAGGTGGCTGTGTATATGCTTTAAAATGAACGGATATGGGGGGGGGGGAGGAGGAACCGGAGCCCCCTCAAGCTCTCCTTGTTCCCTTACATGTGACGGCTCGGATATGAGTGAAACGTATCGCTTAGGTGGCTGTGTATATGCTTTAAAATGAACGGATAACTTAACAAAGGCTGCTGGTTTCGGAAGAAACTGTTAGGAGCTGCGTCGGTGGGAGTAACGAAATAATTTGGATATATTAACAAAGTTGAAATGGTAAATTGGCCAACGTAACGATTACAAAAGCTGACGTTTCGAGCGTTAGCCCTTCGTCGGAGGATAACTTAATAGATAACATGAGCTTCTTTGAAGATAGCATTGAAAGTTGCTGCTTGTTTTACTATTCCAGAGTGTGGCTCAGTGGTGAATAACACACTGATGAGTCCTGGATATCCCAATGATTATCCCATAGAATTGGAATGCAACTATTCCGTCCCAATCCCAAAAGGAAAGGCGATGTTGGTCACTTTCCATTATTTCTTAGTGGAGTTCATTGACTCGTCATGCGAGTAAGTAAAAAAGAAAACAGGTTTGAAATAACGGTGTTGTTGGAGGTTTCCTTTAAAGCTCCTAGCTCCAAAAAGTGTCGGAAGTCGCTCAAAATAGGCACAATTTTTTGTAACCTGCGATGAATTCGCATCCCAGCAAGCCAGTGTAGCTACAGAAAACTGAATAAGCTATGGGTCACTGGACTCGGGCGCATACTTTATCTTCTCATCAGAAACGTAAATTGCTCCTTTTGCTTGTATATACCGCTGAAAGCGACCACCACGCCCATACGAATCAGGTGGTGACATCGAATTCAGGTGGTGACCGCCACATCTGGCGGAAACGTCCAAAAAGGCAGGTGACTTCTAAACCAGGCAGTGTACCAGCAGTGCATAAGAGATTTTAAGGCAGGAGTAGGTGTACCGCTTAAAGAACAAACTAAGAAATCTGAGATTTACCTTTTTAAAGGAAGTCAAATATCGAAGTGTTCATCATTTTCGTTTCCTTTTTACCCTCAGCTGCATTTTGGAAGAGTTTCCTTAGTAAATGTAATAAGAACCTGGGAAATGTGAAAATTAAAAAATTTTAATTATGGGGCAATTGAAATTGATGCAAAACTAATCTATTTTTGTTAAGGTGGGCCGACTCTCTTTTGGTAACAAATGTAAAGGGCCAGAAGTTTGGTAAATACTGTGGGGAATGGACTGGAAAAGAAATCCTCGTAACTGGTGACTTTGTATTTATGACGTTCATATCAGACGCATATGGTCAGGAGAGAGGATTTGAGATTTACTTCACTGCTGTTCCACTTGGTAAGGCTTAGCTTGCAACCGCTCCATGTTTTAAGAGTGTATGCGCTTACTAGTTCCTCTTGACGTCGTCATCATGTCATTACAGCATAAGGCTCTCTGGGAATGTAGCAGCATTTAGTGTGCCGAAACGAGGCTTTTTTTTTCTTTCACACTTTTTTATGCCATTAAAAGTTTCAAAAAAAAAAGTGAAACTCGTCTGGACCGAATGCAGTATTTTTCAAGGTTTTTTCATCCTTGATTGAAGGAGGAAATCTAGTAAAGAGTCGTAATATTGTGAGTTTGGGTCCTACAGTTTTTCCATAAGCTGCGCATGCGCAGGTGAAGGGGCTTAAATTGAAAGGGGAGCTTCTGTGTTTAATCAGCATTAATTGAAATAAGGAAGATATTTCTCATGTTATTATAACTGAATTTGTGATTTTTTCTTATGCAGGCAACAACACAATGCCTTCGAGTATAAAAGAAAAAGGTATTTTCAACTTTTCTCTTTTATCAGGTTTAATCCAGATCCTTTCCTCTTTATATCATGGTGGTCCCAAGAAAATTCTGTTCTTACCAAAGATTCAACTGAATGATTTGATTTTGATTGTGAATCCATAGCACCAGTGCATGGCGGGAGAAAAGGTGTTAAGGTTAACGTCTCCTTACCCTCCCCTCCCCTTACAATCCCCTTCCCCCGTCCCAAATCTCTTTTGATGAGGTTACCATGAAGAGAAATGATCGCTGTAGTATGAGAAAGATTGATCAAATATTTCGCGCATGGGCACAGAGGCAACGGAGCATTTTGAATTGATCGCTGTAGAATGAGAAAGATTTGATCAAATATTAAAAGGCGGTTCATTAGTATATTTTTCTCCTTTCTCCGATAGAGTGTGGCGCAGTGGCAAATAACTCTTTGAAAAGTCCAGGCTATCCGAACGACTATCCAAGCAATGCACACTGTGTTTACGTAGTTCCCATTCCTAAACAGACAGAGCTGATCATTTCTTTCTTTGATTTTGAAATTGAGGATACTTATCTTTGTGTGTAAGTAATATTAGTAGATCTTCAGTAACTGTTTTGACGCGAAGATAAAGCTTCCTCCTGCATTTATCACTATATTGAGTATAAGGTAATCAAGTTTGGAAGGCAAGATATTTCTTTTTCAAAGACTACAACAACTAACCGTGCTCCTAAGACAAGTCCAATTTACTGTTGGTGTCTTTATCCCGATAAAATAAAATGATCACTTCACAGTGATAAACATTAAACTTCAACCTTCTGTGGTCCATTGCAACCTTGCCCTTGATGTAAATTTTCTACGTTGTTTGGAATTAATTAATGTACTTTCAGCCAATGTCCTCGGTGAAATTACTAATAATAATTAATAATTAATAATTAATAATTAATAATTAATTAATAATTAATTAATAATTAATGTACTTTCAGCCAATGTCCTCGGTGAAATTGTTTCACGAACATCATATTACGAAAATGAACTTACTGGGCTGGAAAAATTTTATAAACTACGAAATTTGCTTCATGAATTAACTAGACTGCCATGCAAGCCAGTTCTGATAATTTGTCAGCGCCCTCCCTGACTTGACCCCAGTTCTCTTTCTTAAATCGCGTCAGAGTAAGGCATGCAATCGTGAGGTGTAGTGCACCTTCCCACTACCCTATGCTTCCCAACTTGTGCTCTCTGGCCACGCGTCATAAAAGACTAGATACAGTACCATAGAAACAAGGAGTTTTTATTATTTTGATGATCACAGAAATGACTACGTAGTGATCTCCGATGAGAAAAACAAGACTATTGGTATTTACTGTGGTTACCGCACCGGTTACCAGATTGTTTTGGATGGAAAATACGTCGTGATAACATTCCACTCAGATTACAGTTTACAGTGGAGATTTTTGCTGTCTTTCAATTTTGTCCCGATAGGTATGTATGATAGACATTATGGTCAGGTTTTAATTTTTTCTTTTTGAGAAGGAGTAATAGGAGTGGAAGAGCATATTCATTTTCAATGATCTTACTTAAGTCTGTTGTCTGAGACTTTGGAATGAAAGTTAGCCTTGATGTGGTACAACCAATTTGATGTTGGACAAAGTAGAATTAACTCAGAGATTCCATGTTGCTGCGCATGTGCGTGTGCTCAGTAGCAGATCACAGATGACATCAAAATGTGGTAAGAAAAAAAAGTGGCACACAAGGCGTAGCTGAGTGGTGTACTGATGTTTACGCTACTTTCGACGTCTTCTTTGATCTATAAAATTACAGACCTACGACAGAACTGTTATCAAGCAGTTTACGATCATGCACCAAGGTCCAAAGGTTTGGAATTCCTTACCTCGTGACTTCACTTTATCCTACAGATTCTCTACCTTTAAGACTGCGCTTAAAAAATTCCTCATTGACAGAAAACTGAATTAATCTCGCCCGCCCGTAATTAGGAAATCTACCTTCTACATCGTGTGAGGAACCAAGGTTTTATAAGCTCATAGCTTCTGCTGGGCTTCCTCGCCACACTTTTTATAAATGATCATAGATAGTAAATTTATATGGATATGATATTATTATAGTTATTATTTTTGATTGTTGTAAACAATTGTAATTTATGCGTGTGTGTGTAAGAGGCAAATGAATGGATAAATAATAACACGGAATTTACTTGTTTTATATGATAACAAAGCAGAATGTCGTTAATAGTGACGTCATCTATACGTCTGTCCTCGAATAGATCATAGGTAAAAACCAAAATGCGTGGAGAATTCAGCTTATGGTATTAAATAAATCAGACGATGAAAACGACACAAAGGTTATTATTATTATTATTATTATTATTATTATTATTATTATCCAATCGTTATTTCTTAGGTGAGGACTCACTGACTTCCATTTCCGTTTCCATGTCCCAACCAGTGCCGTATTTTTTGCTATCAGCTCTAATGTTTAAACTCATTTTCTCGTCAGTCTTGCCAAAAGTTATGTTACAAGTTTCTGTCATACGAACACTACCAGGATACAGGTGGTCTTGCCCTGTCATTGGAACCACTCCTGTATACACAGCCATTAAAATGAACTCCGTGCTACTTACAAATACAACAAGAACTGCTACAATAGCGTTACAACTACAAGGGAATTACTCCTGTATCGCCTCAAGCAAGCATGGTTTGGATGTTAAAAACTTTACAGTGATTTTTAATGGTAAGCCTCTGTTAAATCTCAAAACAAGTACGAAAAAATTATAGAGCAACTTTCAATACATTGTTAAAGATAAGCCGGGATTGCTTTGATTTTATTTTACTTCACTCTGTGATTGGTGCAGAAAACTCCCGCCACCCTCTTTACCAATTGGATGCAAAACTCAAAACAGTCGCAACTTTGCCAAACGCGTTTTCCCGCGCTTTAAGCAGTTTGCTTCCTCATTAATAAAGGCTGATAGTTTCGACGAAAGAAACTGTTTGGGGCTGCGTCGGTGGGAGTAACCAAATAATTTGGATATATCAACAAAGTTGAAATGGTAAATTGGCCACCGTAACGATTACAAAAGCTGACGTTTCGAGCGTTAGACGCTACGACGAAGGGCTAACTCTCGAAACGTCAGCTTTTGTAATCGTTACGGTGGCCAATTTACCATTTCAACTTTGTTGATATATCCAAATTGCTTCCTCATTAGCCAACGATGATGTAATATTTGCTTCAATTGGCCGCTGTAATAACTTTGGTTTGGTTTTTTCAACATTCGACTGAAACAGCTCTATTTGACTTATTCATGAATGGTTATAAATAGGTTTCCTCAGGTTAAATAAACGAAACATAATTTATTATGAGGTGTATAGTAAAGCATACCTTAAAGATTTGTATGACGGCAGAAAAAATACTCAGAGCAACTTAATCTGGTGTTTTTGGCAAAAGAAAAAGTCGATATCTCATATTATCATAACTCAAATCGGTGCCGTCAATCAGATTACATTGGTTTAGTTAGTCATACCACGCTCTGTGATTGGTGTAGAAACATCTCTCTTGCCTCTCAACCAATCAGATGCAAAGTTATAAGCCAATCACGACATGGTCACCCGCGTGTCCCGCGCTTGTGGAAAATTTGCTCTGCTGTTTTTTTGGCTCCTTGTGATACTTTATCAAGCGCTGATTGGCTGATGTTTTCAGTTCTTCAACGCTCAACAACGTGCTCCACGTCAACGAGTTGGGTGTTGAATCAATTTTCGGATAATCTAAATTCCTACATTTTACATACATTCCACTATTAATTTCAGTCGGATTTTTTTTACTTATTCATCAGATTGCAAACCTAAGTGTAATTATGAGTGGAGGCTCTTTTTCGGAAATACTCTTCTCTGCAAGAACCTATCGTCGTCATTGGACGTAATTCAGTGTGCTCCTGGAACAACTGAATTCATGTAAGACCGAGAAATTTGTAATTGCACCATAAAAACATCAGTGATCCCTGTTAACACAGGGAAATTTTCATTTGAGCGAGTAGTTTTTAGCCTTTCCAACTTTACTCTTCTCTATGATTCCATGTATTTTTTTCCTTTCAATACTGAATGAGCTGAAGAAAAACTTCTCTTTATTTAACACGCAGGGATGTGTCTTCTAGCAACTTAGCCAATGTTTCGGATGGAACGTTTTCTCATCTAAAGTCAATGCGATTCCTGTAAGCCTTCAATCAATTGTAGTACGTTACAAAATGAGTACTGTGTTCGTAATAGCTTTTTGACTTAATTTTTTTTAAATTTTTTACTTTAAACTTGTGATGTTCCCTCAGAATTTAATTTATTGGAAGGTATCTGTCAAGCTCCATGTGTTGCTCGGCGCTTTACTAAAGAACACGATGATAACGATAAAGATAATGATGACGATGACGACGCAACGACGACAACGACGATGACGATGACGATAACGATGACGACGACGACAATGAGTACGACGATGACGATGACGACGATGGCGAAAAAAACAAAGACGACCATGACGATGCCGATGACGTTGATTATTATGATGATTATGATGATGATGATAATGATAATAATTAAGATAATAATAATGACAATGATTTAAAAAATGATAAGAAAGAAAATGAGAATAATAGTTATGATATTAAAAATAATAAATATAATGGCAATGAAAATGATATTGACAGTGAAACTGGCAATGAGGAAAACGATGACGATAACGATGATGGTGTAGGCGGTGAAATTGATCTAAAGTTAAGTGACAAAATGGCGCAATGTTGGATGTTATCTTATTTGAATCGTTTTACAGGTATCTATCCTCAAACTACATTGAAATTTTTCCAGAAAAACTTTTCTCCCAAATGATTCGCCTAGAAAAGCTGTAAGTGAACTGAAGTGCTTATTATATAAAGGTACGTCAATTAAGGAGAAATTCTCATTCATTATCCGTGCTGAATTTTAAACTTACAGAGATTTGTCAATGAATGGTTTTGGAAATCTCTCTGATCGAGTGTTTGCTAACTTGACGAAACTGAGGACTCTGTGAGCGGAATGTTGATTCGTTTATTTGATTCTTGCAATAAAATTCCTTTGTTTGACTTGTTGTAAAACAAAATTTAATGGCTTGATTATTTGACTAATCGCCTTCAATTTCTCTCTCCAGAAACTTGAAAGCAAATAAAATTGCTTCTCTTCCGCAAAATGTGTTTTCTTCGCAGGAGAAACTACAAGTACTGTGAGTTTGAACAAATATTTATTTTGTGCTCTAAGGAAAGATTACCGTAGTAGGTTTTTAAACAATTTATTCACAACACGCGCTTGGAATTTCATCGTTTTCAATTCACTGTGAGTGAGTTTTGATCACGCAGGGATTTGTCTTCAAACGCCATTCGGGATCTATCAAGAGAATTATTATCTCCACTTAAAAACCTGCTTGAGCTGTAAGTTAAAAGTGTTGTTATTTTTTCTTTCCATCGTGATAGTATATATATTGAAAGTTTCTGTCGTTTGATAAACAATTCTTAAAAATCCGGACCATTGTTATTCTTTTTTTTCCTTTTTGTTCAGTAACGTGGGGTTTAATAAAATTCAGAACATATCTGCGGATATGTTTTCTCCTCTTACAAGTTTGAAATATCTGTGAGTTTTGAACAAACTAAAAATGATTTTTCAGATTTTACACTTGTACCTGCAAACTAGGATTGTGCCCAATATATGATCTTACTTGTAAAAATTTCTCTTGCAGGATCTTGATCTCCAACGCTATTTCATCTCTACCTGCCGATGTTTTCACCACACTAGACAAACTGGACTTTCTGTAAGTGAGAGCAAATGCTCACAACTTTCTTCTTGCCAAAAAGTCAAGTTCTAGAGGACCTTTACATAACCTAGAATGGCAAGCGGTCACCGAATTATAGCGATTCTACAAAAGGCTCTAATACAGTATTAATTATAATTGGAAAATTGGAAACCATAATCCTATGAGAGTCGTACCTGGAGTGATCTGGACATGAATTACCTTAACTTAAAGGAGCACTCTAATGAAACCGCCCTATAATTTGAAAACCCGAAAAATTCAGTTATTTCATTATAATATGAATTTTTAGCGATTAATAAAGCCTTTTCAATAATAATTTTAGTTGAAAGTCAATTCTAGGGCGAGAAATTACGATTTGAAAACCGTTCCGCCATTAATTTTCGTAATCACCGCCAACTTATCTTCGGTCAGCGGTCACTCCCATTGTGACGTAGTTACTCAACACACTTTTATATTTATACGGAAACCTCGTGAAAATTAGTGAATTATAACATAACCAAAGTAAAGCGCGCGCTCTGATTGGTCAATTTAGCGTCCCCCATTTGCCCATGGGTATACGCTGCTGACGTGAGCAAATGCAAAACTATTTTTCCGCGCGCGATTGTTTTTCCTGGTCACGTAAGTTTGTTAAATAAAAGGGAACTCTTTAGCTACAATCTAACAATGTTATGTTATAAAACAAATGGTAAACACCACAGCGTACACTATTGAGTTATGGATGCACTTGCGAGGTTTGCTAAGCACTCAAGAAGCTAGAGTCACTCTCAACTACAGCCTCGAGCGACGCTTACGCTTCTTTCGTGCTCAGCAACCTCCCGTGTGCATCCATAACTCAATAGTGTACGCTGTGGTATTTACCATTTGTTAAATCTACGTCACGGTTCCTCCCACTGTGACGTGTTACTCAACACACTTTTATATTTATACGGAAACCTAGTAAAAATTTAGTGAAATGGTCTTAGTCTTAATGTTCTAAAAAGCAATATAAACGATCAAGATACTGTTTTTGAAAATTAACCATGAGCACGGCACGTCAAATGAGTAATCCCCAAACTCGCGCCAGTCTTCTTGAGTCTGGCAAGTGATTACGAAAATTTAATGGCGGAACGGTTTTCAAATCGTAATTTGTCGCCCTAGAATTGACTTTCAACTAAATCATTATTGAAAAGGCTTTATTAATCGGTAAAAATTCATATTATAATGAAATAACTGAATTTTTCGGGTTTTCAAATTATAGGGCGGTTTCATCAGAGTGCTCCTTTAACTGGTTGTATGTCTGCATTTAGGGATCAAAATAATTTAGGACTTTCATGGTTTTGCCCTTATTTGCTTCCTGATTGGTGCATGGAAACCCTTGCCATTTTGTCAATCACTCAGGTTTATAACTGGAGAAAAACTAACCCGAGTTTTCCCGCGCCTGAGGTAGTTTGAAATATTTGCTTTATGTTAACATCAGCTGCTCGGGAAAGTTTCCTTTGTTTTCATTGGTTGTTCTGGTTTCTGTTTCCTTATTAGTTCTGCTAGGAAAGCGCTCGATAGAAATGCACTTTGATACAAGAAGATCTGCCGCTGGTGGTATAAGTATCGTACAGAGATTTAGAAATTTTGATATTTCGTCCTGTACAGGGATCTATCAATAAATGGCTTTGCCTTTCAAGCTGACGAAGCGTTGATCTTGCCATTGGATTTGGAGGAACTGTAAGCGCCAAAATTCACAAAAAAAAGAGACGAGACAAAAGTTTTAGTTTTCATCAAAAATATGTTGGACATCGATGGAATTAAGTGTTGGAATTGCCTTCAATTTTTCACAGATCCCTGCACGCAAACGCCATCATGTTTCTACCAGAAGATGCCTTTCATGGCTTGGAATATCTTGACTGGCTGTAAGTGAAAATTTCTTCTTAGAATTTCTTTGAACACTCTTCTTTTTTCTTTCTAATTTATTGATGCGTTGCTGTAATTTGCGCATTACATCGCATTTTACCGAAAATCTCGCCCAGTTCGCCCCACGGGACACCGCTGGGATCGCACCGAGTTCGCTATAACGAATCTTGTATGGAATAATTGCTTTATCAAATTTCATTGAATCCTGAACGTTTCGATATTCTGAGCCTTTTTTTAAGCCCTGAAATAGTTCGCGCAGCGCGTTTCCATACACGTAAGTTGACTATGAATATGAGCTGATAACCAGGGTTGAGTAAGCCAATCAGAACACTAGAAATGCAATATTCGGAGTTGAAAATTAACCGACCCGAATGATGCTTGTCTACAATGGATCACCCACAGCATTACTATTTCGTTTTATCTTGAATTTACAGAAGCCTGAATAACAACAGTATTCAAAGCCTCTCCGTCAATGTCTTTTCCAGTCTTCGTTCTTTAACACATCTGTAAGTCTGAAGAGCAAAGGGTAAATGAGGAAGACCTAAGTATTTTGGTTTCATCCTTTTCTTTTTCTAATGTTTGAATACGTAGCTCAAGAGCATTTCACTTGTAGAGACTTTCCTAGAGGAAAATGTAGAATAAAAACATGAGCTGTTAAAAACTCCAGGAAATATCAGAATGCCTCATCGTTTCTTATGATTGTTGGAAACAAGACTTGATTAACGATTTTTTTTGTTACTTCCATAAAGGTTGATGAAAGATTTTTTTTCAGGTTGTTGGCCTCAAATGATATTCATCACCTACCTGCCATGTTATTCAGACGTACAGGACGATTAACTTTTTTGTGCGTTGATCAATTTTTAATCTTAACCCTTTATTTGAAGACGACTGTATGTTTATTGTATGATGAGCCACCCTAAGGTAACTCTGCTATTTCAAGCGCATCCCGGCGAAAAGGAAAAGGCACCCGACATAAGCAAATCTTGAAATATTCCTGTTAATTCTTGGTAGAGTATCCAACATTATAACCCACCCATTAATTTTGGCGCGATTTTATTGGTTAATTTACGTCACGTGGTGCAAATTACAGGACAGTTATCACGCGATAACCCCCGTCCGCTTCGATATTTGTCCTCCATCTTTTTCCGTGAAAAAGAAACATAGTCAACACAAGAGTTTCAACTTTTCCGTTCTCCTATTTACATGGAAGGAAACAAAACTGGTTTTTTTTTTGCTTGCTTGCGTCAATCACGCGCATTCGCCATCAGATCACCACTGGCTTTTTTTACTGTGTTTACGCGCAGTTTAATTGCGATGTGAAAATTAATGGGATGGTTATACAATAAATAAACCCCGTTCTGGCTTGCTGGTATGTCGGCTGATAATGTCCTTGGCTGAGAGATTGTCCTCAAAATTTCATATTTGCCCTCGAAGCCTCGCTTCTCGGCCAAATATTCCTTTTCGGACAGTCTCAGCCGCTGACATTATCAGCCAACATACCAGCCGCCCGACGGGGTTTATTTACTACTGAAATAACTTCTGAATTCATGTTAGTTCCCGTGCGTTCTTGACGGAAAGCCCAGCAAGACGTAAGACCAGATAATTTGGTTTGATCAACTGAGTCAATAATGTAAATCGATTTTCTAAAGCTGACGTCAGCCCTTCGTCAGAGCGGAACGTCAACTTTAGAAACTCTCTACGGTGGCCAATTCACATTTCCAACTAAGCAGATAATACCTTCCAGCGACGCAGCACTACAGTTTCTTCAGAAACTTACCACCCTCTGGACATACATACAAATCCGAGCGTGGCTTTGTTCTTTATTCTGTCCTAAAGCAACACAAGTTATTCTTTCCTTCACAGAGACGTCTCTTCCAACAAAATTTCGGAAATACCAAGCGATTTGTTTTGTTGCACGTCTAGTTTAGAGACTTTGTAAGTACTTTAGCAGACTGAATTCTTTAGTAGTGGTCTCCTTGCAGTGAGGCCATACCATCCAATGCCTGACCGTTCATTTGCATATTTGCAGGTACCTCACGTCAAATAATATCGCCAAATTAAGCTGGGATGTGTTTGCCAGACTTCCAGCGTTAGAGCGTTTGTGAGTTTAGTAAAGAGATCTTTGTATTAACCTTAGACAGGGACACAGGTTGGGGGAAGGGGGGATGTGGACAGGGTTTCCATTAAAAAGGGGCGCGACCGTCAGGCATCTTGCTGGAATTTAGAGGAGGATACACCAGTTTGTTTTATTCGTCTTGTAAAATTAATTATCAGTTTTCATTGGCAGAGAAGGAGTCTCATAATAGCCTACACCCCCCACCCCCATTCCACATTGTCCATCATTTTGCCAAATTCTTTAGGTCCCTTGTGGAAATGTGCAGATTGTAGTGTGTGATGCGTCCTCAGACATGTGGTTGCCATTTACAGCGTTTCTCCACCAATACATCAAGCCTGCATGCCGATTAGACATGGGTGGTGATTGGTCATCATGTGTATCATTTTCTCTTTCCATCATTGCCATCTGATATTCCACGCAGCGCTACTGTAATGCCGAAGTAGGAAAATTGCAAAACTTTTTACTGCAAACAGGTGAGCGTATTTTTGGTAATTTGACATTTTTGTTTTCTAGAGATCTGTCTTACAACAAGATACAGTACTTACCAGAAGGCCTGTTGTGTTGCACGGGCTGGGCCTTCGAATATTTGTAAGTAACAAATCGTAATGGATTACTGTGCAATTAAAGCGATTTACACGCTACATGTCTTCCTATCATCGATCCTATTGGTTATCGACAAAATACAAAATTACTCACACGATTTTAGTCTTAAGAGGAAGACGCGATGGCCTAATGAATAGTGTGCTGGACTCCGGGGCGAGGGTCCTGGGTACGAGACCTGGCTAGGTCATTGTGTCCTATTCTTGGGCAAACCACTTTACTTTCACAGTGTCTAGCCCCTCCGCCCAGGAGTGTAAATGGGTACCTGAACATTGTCAGGGAAGCTCGATAAAATCTGGGGGGTAACCTTGCAACGTACTTGCCTACCATATATGGAAGAGTGATGATACCCCTAGTCGCTTTGTTCATGCTTAGGAAACTGGGATCAGCTCCGGCTAAGTGGTCCACCTGGCTCGAATGTATACTTTACCCTTTATTAACTCTCTGACTGTTTTTCTGAATACAAAGAACGCCATAGCTGTAAAGAACATGCTTTCATCTAACATGTCAAATGATGAAAGTTGCATACAATTTTCATTTCTGGTCTGCCTTGATGACGAAGTAGAAACATCACCGGTGGTGGTCGTGGACACAGATCTTGTGGCATATGTGACTTGCTAAGAGGTTTCCACAACGCTTCGAGACAGTTTTTTATCCATAACTTAAGCCCGTAATCTTCTAGCATGCCAAGTTGGAATTCAGTTTTCAATGGAAATTGACCTAATTTTGTGTTCATTTACTTCTCAGTTCCTTGCAGGACAACTCGTTAAGCTATATTTCTAACGAGACTTTTGCTAAATCTACCCACCTTCAATACTTGTATGTATCACAACATAGTCTTGTTGCATACATGTCATTTTACCTCCTCTTGACAGATATCATCATATTTGACAAGTTTGAGCTTAGAAAAAACAGTCTCATCAGGACTGATTGTTTTAAAACCCAGACACGTACTGTACATGCTGTTTACTTTACCTTTAATGCGTAGCACAATTCTTTTAAATGTATTCTTTCCCTCGCAGCAATACGGTTCACATCGTCTTCTCTTCGTTACAGATTCTTGAGCGGAAACAACTTGACGACTATACCATACCGCGCTTTCTACAATTTTATAAATCCAGAGATAATGTAAGTACGGTAGTTTAATCAATAATTTAGAAGTAAATCGGATAACCCAATTATTTAAAATTCTAAGAGGCGAGAACAGTTGACTGGACATGTTGACTGGACATGTTGACATGTGGGAGTAAGAATATCTTGTAATCCTTTCTCCAGCAGTGCGGAGCGCTCTTTTATAAAGTGATTTACTCCTGATGCATTGCAAGATGAGTTCTCAGTTCAGAGTATCTTTATCATCGTAGAATGTTGTCAGACAACCCTATAAAGACTATCGAACAAGAAGCATTCAAAACTGGATTTTGGGATCATTTCACCCTAAGAATGTGAGTACCCATAGTTACCATTGTCTTTCTTGTACCAAGTCCAAGGTCGTTTTGGTTGTTTTGATGCATTATTTCGCATGCGTCAAATATTTCAAATAAGTGGTTACATTATTAAAACCATGTTATAATAATCATTATAATAAATATCGCGGTTTCTTGAACATACTGAAGGGAATATATTACGTCGACGATGCAAAGTGCTTCAAATGTTATTTTCCAATGTTGTTGTGGCATGCAATTGAAACGTCTTGAAATTTTACCTCAGATGAAATTTATATTTTATTCATTCTACACAGATACCTTCTGCGGACGAAGTTGAAGATATTGAGTCTGGAGTATCTCTCTGGCTTGAGTCAATCATTTGCTAAAATGTGATGTATCCACCTTTCGAACTTTTTTGCCCATTTTTCGAGCAAGGCTGTCTAAAATACTAAAGAGAACGTTACCTTTTATACTTTTTAGTTTCATTTTGATATATTTACCATGTTTCGTTTTTTACCAAATCAGAAGATGATATGGTAATTAGTATAATTATTATAGTATTGTTTGCTTCACCAAATTATTATTCCTGATATGGATCGTAACATTTTCATAGTACACAAGGGTTAAAGTTCTAAACAAAACTGTGGTGCTGTGTCGGTGGGAGAGTATAACAAGATAACTTGGTTTTATCAAGAGTTTCTAAGCTAACGTTTCGAGCGTTAGCCCTCCGTCATTCGCTCTGACGCTCGAAACGTCGGCTAAGAGACTCTTTACGGTGGTGGCCAATTTACATTATCAACTCTGTTCCTAAAACCAAATTATTCTCATCGTATAAGTTGTATCTCTAGAATGAGCACAAGTTACCGAGCATCTAATGGGCAGATAAAAAAAAATGCTGAGTATAGAGCTCTATAAAAGAGAGTGAATACGAAATGTTGACCTGTCAAAAACTATTTCTTTCATTCTCGGTGTTTAGAGTGATAAACAGTAGAACGCTTGCAACCGTGCACTATTTATCTCGCCATAATGGAAAAACCCTCTGTTCAGTTTACCTGTAAGTTCAAATGCTGGTACTGAAATTTAACAGATACGCAGTCGATACACAAACGAGACGCTTGTATAACTATCCTGTATATCTTTTACACTCACAAACACACATAGGTATATACAAATTATTTTTTTAGAGTTTAATCACATGATACTGAACATATATGAAAAAACTAATTTTCATATTAGTTTGTAGGAACTGAAAAAACAAGATTTTATTCTGTTTTTGGACGTCAGATACCCATTTGCGCAATATTTTTGTTCCCTTTCTTTAACGTTAGAACAAAAGGCCGCCAACTTCTTCTGCAGCTTTGACTACCACTCGCATATTTAACAAATGGTAAACACCACAGTGTACACTATTGAGTTATGGATGCACGCGGGAGGTTGCTAAACACGAGACAAGCGTAAGCCGCGTGAGGCGATAGCCGAGAGCGACTCTAGCTTCTTGAGTGCTTAGCAAACCTCCCAAGTGCATCCATAACTCAATAGTGTACGCTGTGGTGTTTACCATTTGTTTTATAACATAACATTGATAGATTGTAGCTAAAGAGTTCCCTTTTATTTAACAAATCTTACGTGACCAGAAAAAACAAGCGCGCGCGGAAAATAGTCTTTGCATTTGCTCACGTCAGCAGCGTACACCCATGGGCAAATGAGGGACGCTAAATTGACCAATCAGAGCGCGCGCTTTACTTTGGTTATGTTATAATTCATTTTAAAAAGTGTGGAATAAACAAACTAAAAATTTGACTGAAATTCTAGGAATCCAATTGATTCTAAAGGAGAAGGTATCGAGGTCGGGAACATCGACACTCCCATTGGAAGGGCTTTTGGTGCTGCTTTGAAAGCGTCAGGATTTGGGCGCGTTCACGTTATAACCAAGAACCAGAATACTCATTTTCCTTGTCCACTGGGGACATTTTCAAACTCTTCCACTAAAGGAGAACAGGGCTGCACTCAGTGTACCCCGGGTAAATACCGTGTACCACTTGTTCCTTAGCGTATTAGCCCTAAGATGGTTAAGTATTGTCCTGGACGGTACTTAGCTGAAACGAGTGAACGGCGAGTGTTGCTCATAATTCCACATCTATTCCATTTTTTTGATAGTTGAACCAGCCAGTTTTCTCAATCTAGTTTCTGACACGACCAAAGGCTGGCATTTAAAAGTATTATGACGTGCCATGAAGGATTGCACGACGAAACTGCGATTTATAATATACAGTAAAATTATCACCCCCGTGCAACCATATTATGAAGATTGTGAAAACATTGAGTTAACAGATACTGGTGCGTTATTGCTCCTGTACGCCTTGTCACTTCCCAGTGGAAACAACTATATTTTTGACTGAGAACAAAGATTGCAAATAGCAATCTACTATGCATACGAACTCGAACCCAAAGCGCTGCTAAGTCTTTTTAACCTCAATTGACCTGAAATGGAGTTTTTCTTGTTGTCGATCATTAAAAAAGATAATCTTTTTCACTTCTCCCGTAGGTGGTTTTTATTCAGATGCTCTCGCCCACGTTGGGATAAATTGCAAGAAATGTCCAACGGGTTCCTATGTTCCCTTTGATAAAGCTCCGGGGAAGCAAAAACAAGATTGCAAATCTTGCCCTGAAGGTAAAAGCTCTTGTGTCCTACAATAAAAATTTTTCTTTTCTTCCTGTTTGGTTTCTGTAAGAACCGCTGGAGTCAAACTCGCAATTCTATGATAAGTTTCCGTCCATTTTCGGGAACCACTTGAATAAACATCTTTAATAAGTTTTGACTGATTTGATAAGTTGTGCAGCGCAGTTGTGTGTATTGCAGACTGCCGACACTATGCGGCAGTGTGAACAAAGCGTGCAGTTATCAATAATGCTGCAAATGACTGCGTTGTAAATTGCGCGTGCGTAATAGAATATCTTCATCGTCATGTAAAAATGGTATTTCTAACGAAAAGAAAGGTTTGTCTTACGGAATTATGAAATTATATTAGAAATAATGACGTCCGATTGTCAAACAGATGATGAAAAACTCATGGGATCTTTTTTGTTCACTAGGAACTGAAACTGACTTTTTCGCTGGTTATCGTGCCTGCAAATGTTTGGAAGGATTTTACAGAACTCACATGTTCGAAAAGTGCTTCAAATGTGGACACGGACTGGAATGTCAAGATGACTACGCCTCTCTAAAACCTGGTTATTGGTGGGATTGGCAGAACGAGTCACACATAGATCGCTATAAAGATTTCATAACAAATCTCCAGCTGTCTCTCCCGGCATTAGATAATTCCAGTGTCCAACTTCCATATCCGCTACCAACACCTTTCAAGTGTCCAGTTGAAGGGTCATGCAAAGGTGGGTTGAACTCTCAGTGCGAGAAAGGTTACAAGGGACCACTCTGCGCCGTCTGCAGCTCAGGATACTATAAACAGCTACAAACCTGCAAGAGGTGCCCTACGAAGAAGCTAATGATCGCACAGTTGGCGATCATTGGCGCAATTTTATTGATAATCGCCGCAGTCGTGGTGTGGACGAGCATGAGAAAGAAGCAAAGAAATGAAGAAAGTTCCCCTATGGACATTTTTTTATCGAAACTTAAAATTGTCATTGGATTCTATCAGGTCACGTACGGCCTACTGGAAGCATTCTCGTACATAAAATGGCCGGGTTCTCTGCAAGTTATTGGCAAGTATTCTGAAATACTCCAAATGAATGTCCTTCAGGTTGCACCTATTGATTGCCTGTACCCTGGCTTGTCTGTCGATGCGTTTGGAGACTTATATGCAACGATGGCAATAAATGCAGCTCTCATTTGCATGTCTGGTGCCATCTACGTTGTTCGGAGAGTGGTCATCTTGAAGAATTCACTTTTGGAAGACCACGAAAAGACATCTAAACTGTCCGAGGCAAAGAAGGCTATCTACAGGAATTTGTTTTTCTTCCTTTACGTCACATACCTAAGCACGTGCACCAAAACAGCTAATGTCATGCCACTGACTTGCCGTGAAATTTGCCGAGACGAAAAAGAAACGGGATGCGACAGTTTCCTGAAAGGTGATTACAGCATTCAGTGTCACGTTCCAAAGTATAACAAAATGCTAATTGTGGCGTACATCTCCACTGCTTACATCTTTGTCCTTCCTCTTGCTTCGTTTCTCGTCCTTTGGAGGTATCGACGGACAATTATACAAACAGAGAATGGCGAAGAAGAGGAATCTGGCATGGAAGTTGTCACAGGACTGCGCTTCCTTTTTGAAAACTACAACCCTCGCACGTGGTTTTGGGAACTTATTGAGATGTCTCGTAAGGTCATCCTGACTTCTGGCCTGATACTTGTGGGGAAAGAGAGCAGGTCCTACGTTGGCCTAGCATGGGTCATGGCTGGGATGTATGGAATGCTATTCTCGTGGAACAGACCCATACAAGACAAGACCGAGAACAGAATGATGGCGACGTCTCTTGCAGTTACCGTTGTGAACTTAGGAATTGGGGCAGTGAGCAAGATCCCAGCAGAGAACTTGCCAGGCTCCACTGATGCGTACGTGGACGAAGTTTTGTTCAAGGTTTTGGTGCTGGGGGCCAACACCTTAGTGATTGGACAAGTTGCTCGTAAGATGAGATTGTTATACGATTGTTGCTATTCTGAGTAACTATGACTTGAAGTGTCAAGAATAATATGTTTATGCTTGTACAATTTATTTAGTGGAAGGCATTCTTCTATCGTTGCAAGATTGAAAATATTCTATTAAGAAGCAAATCAGTAGTTTTCTAGATTCTAAATCACTCTCGTACATTATAATTTTCAGTTCAGTACGTCCTGCACTTGTACGGATACTTCAAGGAATGGAAACAAAATCCACAGTGGTCCCTCTCCTGTTTCCTGGCCTTGCTCCTTCCCCTAAGTGGTCTGCAGGGGGAAGTGACTGGTATGGTTGAGACGGATGTCATTGATAATCAGCTACAAACAGGACAAGAGGACTTGCCTACTCTAGTTGGTGCTGTAAAGGACAGTGGTGTCGTTGATGTTACACTCGAGGAAGGTGAACAACAACAACAACAACAACAAAAAACCACGTTCAAGGAAGGTGAAGAAATTGGTGAACGCAAGAACGTTAAGACGACTTGCAATCGTGGTAGCCAGACGGAACTGTGTTTACAATCTATCTCAGGGGATGCAAGGAGTTTGAATTCACATTTCTAAGTTCAAGTGAGTGGAAAATGAACTCAATTGTTCTAGGCTAATTTTAAGCAGCTCTTGTTCATTACAACTGAGCTTTAATGACAGTCTTCTTCATTGGAGAAAGCTGGTTTAAAACTTAAATTTCTTGTACATAAGCTTGGCTGGGTATCATCCTCAGTAGTCTGGTAGTTTTCCCTAGCACGGAGGTTAAGCATGGTCTTATTTAGGAGCTAGGAAAGGAGTGGCAAAAAGGAATCTTTAGATGATGATGTATGTTTGTTGAAAAATTTGTTGTGGCTCGCGTTAAATTAATTATTGTTCGCCTCTTCTTTTTCAGATATTCGCTTTCAACGCAGGTACCACCGTCAGCAGATTCTATACAGAACAGTTAAATCTAGTAGAGTATCTATATCTAATGCCCAGTGGTAATGATAGTTCTGTCACTCGAAAAGACTTTAAAAGTTAAGGCAACCACAAGGTAGCTGTTAGCTTATCCTTAATTATAGTTCACCACTAAATTTTCTCCGATTCTTATTGGGTTAAATTGATCACGTGACACGATAGTGTTCATCCTTGGAGAGACAATATCAGCCTTTATAGTTCACCACTAAATTTTCCCCCGTTCTTATTGGTTTAAATCGATCACGTGACGCGATAGTGTTCATCCGTGGAGAGACACAATCAGCCCATAGTGCCCGCCCGCGGAAAATACCCGATGGTTAGTGCCCGTCCGCGGAATATACCTGGATTGATAGTACTCATCCGTGAAAAGTTTTGAATAGTTTGACGGCCGCGAAGTTAGGCAGATCGGAAAAACAGTGACTTTTCAATTTTGACAGGTATAACGTATTATTTAGCCAATGTACGGTTGCGAATTATTGACATTTGTGACAAGCTGTAGACGTGGAAGAAAATTTAGTGGTGAACAATAAAAACAATAGGGTGTTTATGTCTCGGAACTATCGGTCTGATAGTTGCCCCTTGGAAATTTGATGTTATTAAAACTAGCATATTTGCCCTCGAAACTTCGCTTCTCGGGCAAATATTTGTTTTAAGAACATCAAATTTCCGCGGGGCAACTATCAGCCGATAGTTCCTCAACAGAACCACTCTATTATTTAAATAGTGCCCGTCCGCGGAAAATACCCGGATGGATAGTACTCATCTGTGAAAAATATTGAATGGTTTAACGGCCGCGAAGTTAGGCGGATTGGAAAAACAGGGACTTTTCAATTCTGACAGGTATAACCTACTATTCAGCCAATGTACGGTTGCGAAGTATTGACATTTGTGATAGGCTGTAGCATGAATAAATATTTGATTGATCTACATTTAGTGGGTTTTGACTGTTTCTCAGCTGACGCGCGGAAGTTTAGTGGTGAACAATAAAGACAACTATCGGTCCGATAGTTGCCCTTTGGAAATTTGATGTTATTAAAACTAGCATATTTGCCCTCAAAGTTTCGCTTCTTGGGAAAATATTTGTTTTAAGAACATCAAATTTCCGCGGGTCAACTATCAGTCGATAGTTCCTCGACAGAACCACTCTATTGTTTAGGTATTACATCCTGTTTCACTATCGTCAATCTGCTTAAAGGCGAATAAACGTATTGAAATCAAAATTGATTTTATTTAAGCTCGGCTTACTGAACTAGAAGTCTACTGTAAGATGCTTAGCGTGAACGCTATATTAGTCGCTCAAATTTCTAAAGATATGCGTCAGCAACTAAAATTAGATTCATTAAACATGGGTGCATTTTGTGACAAATCTTAGCAATGACCAGTGTCAGCCGCAAAGCTACACCGGACGACTACAGGTCATTCTGATTTTTCAGTCGTCATTAACGAGGTACTTTTGGTTGAAAGTATCATTCTCAGCGAACCCTTGCAGACGGTTCACCAACACTGCAGAGACCTGAAAATTTTCGCAAAACGCACAACATTGGAGTAATATCAAGGTGAGAAAAAAAGTCTAATTTTCTATTTTAATCTAGCCTTTTGAATTCTCTCAAACAGGCGTGTAAGGACAGTGACCGCTGAATGGTCCTGATAAAGACGAAATGCCCTTGGCTCTTAGAATTTCTAAGATAACGACTTAATTTTTAGAAAGCAATTGTATTATTTGAGTGAACAGTTCTGTAATGTCTACCCTGAAATGGTAATTTCAAAAACTGAAAACCACTTCTAACTTCCGCCTCCAACTCATGTTGTGCTTTTCGTGTTGTTTCGCTTCTCGTCTGTCTTCGCCCTTTAGAATGATAATTTTGCCATGAACATTAAGACTACGTAGCTATGACTTTCTTATTTACTGGACCAGGTAAAAAAATCGCATGAGCGTATCCTTTTATGAAATCTAACACAGAATAATTTCAGAACCTTTGCCTTATCAAACTTCACTGCTCGTAGTTTATATCTTGTAATTCGATACGATGGAATTGTTGTCTTCAGGGATAACTACCTGTAATGAATTTATTCCCTTTCTCGATTTACAACATTGGCTTAAGTGAATGACCGAGTTTTAACTAGAATTTTAGAGTTTTGTCCGTAACACAACGGAGAACATACACACAACTCCGACTAATAAAATCACATCACGTGACTAACAACGTTAACTAAGGGGGTCCTCTGAATTCTGCACACTACTTGGAAAAAAATTCCAAAGTTACACATTATTGAATCGTTGTCGCTCAGTGCCTCTTAATAATTGTGAGCTTAAAATAATTCACCGCAACCAAAACAGCATTTCCCTTCACTGTGAAGCGTAACTTATATTTACGATGTACATCTCATAAAAAGTTATACTATGATTATTTTTAGGGAACAGCAGTCTACAAGGAGATCAGTGTATTTTGTTACAAGAACGAAGTGATTGAATAGATTTTTCTTGAAGATTTTCGATGACAACTCGATTGGATATAGACGAGCGTGCACCACTTAGGCACTACTCAAGTTTTTGCCTACTTAATTCAGACGAAGACAGGCGAAGGAAAAGATCCATCAAACCCTGGGCTGTAGGCTTTGGCTTGCTGTTACTATGGGATGTTGGTGGAACATGTTTGTTCACGATTCGCAGTGTGACTTGTATCACAGAGAATTCCACTTTCTATTTTTGTGAGAAAAACGCGGCTTTTCCATTTTCCGAAGAACTAGCGATAACATGGCTTGCTACACACTCTATCTTCTTAATCATCGTCATCTTTGCCCTGCAGAAAGTTCCAGAGTTTCTTGGATACAAAACCATCTTAAATCAGCTAAAATTTCTTCCCTCCTACTGGACTCTGATGATACTTTTACTTATATCCTTGACCAGATACGCCAAGCTTGCTATTTTTTCCAAATCCATCGATTCCTGGATAATATTAATGGCTTTGGCGTTTAACTATTTTCTGAGAACTACATTTGCTGGTTTCCTAAACTATACTCAGTTGAATTTTCTGAAGCGTCAGTATCCCAGTTATATCTTTGTGTTGTCAAAGCTTACCGTTCTGGTGCTATTCGGTATTTCTCTACTCAACCTGCTCGCCACCATTTTAGAACTTACTGTAGAAGTTCATAAGGTGCATAGGACCATAGATGCAAAACGTTCGGTGCATTTTGAAATGATAAACGATCTTCTGCGTGAGTTTGGTACAACCACTTTCAGATTCAAATTGACGAGTTTCTTTTGGCAGAAACTTTTCACTGATGATAAGAATATTCTTTCCAACCAAGCACCTTTACGGTGATAACATGGATGTAAATGTTAGGTTTCCTGTGCACTAGGCCTAGTCTCCGCTGAGGTTTTGCCATTCGACACCTGGTGAAGCCTCGGCGCACATGTGTTTTTATCGCTTGATTTTTCGCCTTTATTCTTCGGTTATGGATTGTTTTAAATTGACTCACATCAAAGGAATAGAACATTGCGGAATCATTAGGATATTGTAGCAGTTTTCAGGGTTACAGACAAGGACACGAGCTCGTTTGTAAGGATTTTTCACACGGTATTGTATTCGAACAGTGTGTTAGACATAGTTGATCCAGTCAAATAAAACGTGGAATTGACACCGAATTGACGGCTGTTACAATGGATGATAGAGCAGCTAAAACAGAAATCCCATGTGACGCAGTTTTCGTGTAAGTGCCGAAATTAATCCGAGATTACCTCACCACGCTCTGTGATTGGTCCAGAAAACTCTCCCTCCTTTCGCAACCTGAATGAGACTCAAAGCTAAACCCAATCGGGATTTGTGCCCTCGCGTGTTCCCGCTTATTGCAGTTTGCCTGTTTTCACTTGTAATTCTGTTTGGTTCTTTATGATAATTTCCTCTTCTTTGATTGGCCGATGTGAGAACTTTGGCTTTGGCTATTACTTTCTCTCTATACCAACGACAGAGAAAATGGCTTTATTCAACGAATTGCAAAAGTTTTTTCCCCATCTGGTCAGAAATACACATGGTATAATATTCGTGTCATGAACGGGTTTAACTGAATCCTGATAACCCAATTTCATTTCATCTTTATTACTGAGACCAAATAAATTTTAATTTGTTGTTTTCTCTCTTCCTTACATATAAATCCCCTGATGAGTGGGCGACCACGAAACAGGCTTGTAGGGATGAACTTGTAGTTTACTTGTCTTTTTCCTCCCACAAAATATATATATATATATATATGTAAGGAAGAGAGAAAACAACAAATTAAAATATATATTACAACCCAGCACTGCCAAACATCCACAAAATCCTCAAGGAGCACCATCAAATACTCTTGACATCGTCCAACACACAGGCCATATTCAAAGAAACACCTCTCGTTGCCTATCGAAAAGGGCGTAATTTAACACAGATGCTTACCTACAAAAGACTGCGATCGCCGATAACCGCTGACACAACCCCCTCCACTGATGAATCTCCACACGATATAAGCAATCCACACATTCAAGTTCCATCTGACACTACCTGTACAATCTGTGGTCGATCATTCAAAACTAACAAAAATCTCAAAATTCATTTTTCTCATAAACATAAAAAGCAGAAACCATTGCAATCCACTAGTCCCGGATTCTGGCCCTGTAGGGCTGACATAAGATGCAACTGCTGCAAAACATACGGGCAATTTACAGGGTCAGTTGAAAGCAGCACTACAGGAGAAACGATAACACTGCGACAACACACGTCATGCAAGACTAGCAATGTGATATACCTGATAGAATGCAGCAAATGTAACGATCAGTACGTAGGCGAGACAGGTCACCCAATTCACCACCGTGGCAATCAGCACCGTAGCGACATCAAGGGTGAACATAAAAACATACCCTCTGTCAGACATTTTAAGAACTGTGGAGTCGACCATCTTAAACTTACGGTTATTGAAAAAGTTAGAAGTCAAAATCAAGAAATCAGAAAAGCAAGAGAAAATTATTGGATTTTAAGACTCAATCCTACTATCAATAAGCTTACTACATGAATTATAACTACTTTAACTCATCTATTTTAGACGCCAGGACACGTTTCGCTGTTATCTATTCTATTTTTATATTATTACGTCATGACATGTTTACTGTTGACACGAATTTTACATTTGAATATTGCTCATGTAATTAGTGTGCTCCTGAGGAAGACCGAGACGGTCGAAACGTCGAGCTAATAAACCAACAAAGCTACATTGGAATTGGCCTCTTGACCATTACATTTCTGCTCTTATATATATATATATATAAACGTAAAAAACCTTATCCTTGAATCCTTCAATCGGAGAGTGCTCTACAATCATGGAGCTTTGTAAACAATTATATAGGAAAATAAAAATTAAAACTTCGCACTACAGATCTGTTTGGAAAGGGTTAAAATTCCTCTCTCATCTCATGAGAGAGGACTTTTAACCCTTTCCAAACAGATCTGTAGTGCGAGGTTTTAGTGCGAGGTTTTAATTTTTATTTTCCTATATAATTGTTTATATATATATATAACTGTAGACAGTACTTTTCTTTTTTTTTTCAATCAATGTTTTATTTACAGAGGTAGTTGATTACTTACAATGATTGATTATAATAATTGGATAATTTAGATACGGTGATTGGGATCACAACAAATCAGGGGAAATTACATTTGATAGTAAATAACAAAACATCTGAAGGTGAATACCGCTGTGCGGTGCGGCGCATTGGGGAACTAATGCATTACTAGGGGTTCATTGTTCGTAGCTTGTGGACGAGTTGGATTACATTAAAGGCGTAAGTGCTAGTTGTTCAGGAAAGGTTTCATATTCTTTACACTATTTACAGGTGGGGGGGGAGCCTCTGCACAGTGCACCAATTAAGGAGACCAGACGAAGGGGCTTGTTGGGTGGGGGGGGGGATTTAAATCTTTATTAAAAGTTGCAGATTCGCGAAGGAGCACAGGACATTCCGGTAAGCCCGGAATGTGGTTAAGATGGTGCGAGGTGCAATGTGAAAGGCGGCTGTTATGTTTTGGCGAATGCGGGTCTTAATTTTAGAGATAATGGTTTGAGCGGATGGCCGTTTAGATTCGAAAGTGTCGAGGTTCCGGGCGGCCCACAGCTCATTTAAGGTGAGTTTTATTAGAAAAGAGGTCATGGCATTTGAATGCGCCCAAGAGGAACCTTGGGGCAGCCCTTGGCGTAATAAAATAATAGATTCGGAAAGTAAAAGGGGTTGATCATAAAACTGATTTATCAGATTTGACATCCAGCTCCACACAGGAGACACGAGGCGGCACGAGCAGAAAGCATGAGAGATCGTTTCCCGCTCGCCACAGCCCGCGCATTGATCGATCACGGCGAACTGGCGCCATGACTTGAGATAGGCCCTTATTTTGACCACACCGTGAGCGATCCGCCACGCTATTTCGCTTTCCCAATTGGTACTCAGACCAGCACCGAAGATTTCCTGCCAGACATTTTGCCAAGTGAGTTTACAGCCCAACCGTCGCTCCCACTGTTCGACGCAAGGGAGCCGCTGGGGAGGGGGGGGGGGTGTTAGCCTCGAGTAAAAGGTTCTCACCGTGAGGTCGGGGAGGGAATCGAAATTCACCCCCACCCGGTCGACTGTTGTCAGGGCAGCGCGGTAAATGGGGGGTTGTTCATCCCCTAGATACTTGGGAACGTCGTCGGAGCGGAGAAACGCCTAACTTTTAATTCTGCGGCTCAGCGGAAAGCCGACCCAATTTCGCGCAAAAAAGACCCATTTGACCGCGTAAGTCGCGTCACCCACCGGGGGAATCAACCGGAGTTTAAGGGCTCGCGATTTTTCCAGGGGATGTACAACGGACAAACCTCCTTGTTGCCATGGTAATCGACAGACCTCGCGTTTAACAAGTTCTGTTTTTCCGTTCCACAGGAACTCCCAAATGGCCTTGGTGATGCGGGTGTGAACCCAGTCAAGCATTTTGACCACTGTCGCAGTGTACCAAAGTCCCGAAGCTCCAAGCGTGTTAATGAGCATAGATTTTCCTTTTAGGGACGGGGTCCTAGTGCGCCAGAGGTTAAGACGGTTTTCGAGTTTTTTAACCCGGGTCTCCCAGTTAGCCTGTTCTGTGTTAGCGTTACCCAAGTAGACCCCGAGGATTTTAAGCTTATCGGCTACCCATGTGATATTAACGGGGCCTGTGGTTCTTCCGGCCTGGGAGCCTATCCATAAGCCCTCGCTCGGTCTTCTTGGGATTAAGGCGTGAGTCGGAGCCTCGCTCGAAGGTGTTAATTCGGTTAAAAGCGCGGGTTATAGAAAATTCGTTAGCCAGTATTAGTGTTGTGTCATCAGCGTACTGAGACACTTCGCAGGTTTTAATAGTGGAGCCCGGAATGGGGATGCCTTCTATTTTGGGATCGCGGCGGATTGCCTGCCCCAGGGTTTCCATGATGAGGCAGTATAACAGTGGGGATAGCGGGCAACCTTGTCTAACCCCCCGCTGGAGGGGGAAGGACGAGGAAAGCCAGCCGTTGTTAATCACCCGTGAGGTAATGTCCGTGTAAATCACCTGCACCCAACGGCGAAAGTCGGGCCCGAAGTTAAAGCGCTCGAGAACGCGTTGCAGGAATTTGTGATTGACGCGATCGAAAGCCTTCTCCTGGTCGAGGCTGATAACAGCTGCTGAGAGCTTTTTGTGTCCCGCGAAGTCGATCGTATCGCGCAAGAGGAACAGGTTTTCGAAAATGCTGCGTCCAGGAACGCCGCAAGTTTGATCTTCACTAAGGATATTTGGTAAAATCTTTCTCATACGGTGGGACAACGCCTTTGTCGCAATCTTATAATCCAGGTTCAGCAGCGAGATTGGGCGCCAATTCTTAAGCGACAGTGGGTCGTCTTTCTTGTAGAGCAGGCGTAGGATGCCCTGGCGTTGCGTGGCTGAGAGAAAACCCTCGCGGAAAGAAAAGTTGAGCGTCTCCACGAGGTCACCCCCAATGGATCCCCAAAAGCGGGAGTAAAATTCGGCTTGAAAGCCGTCCGCTCCCGGCGATTTACCCGATTCCATTTGTGAAAGCGCAGCGTGACACTCGTCAAGGGTCAGCTGGCCTTCGCAGAGTTTTTGTTCTTTGGATGACAAAGTGGAATCTAATTGTTCCAGGAGCCAGTCTTGACTCGCTGGGTCGACGGGTTCCTCAGTGTAGAGTTCTTCTTCTCTTGTATAATTACAAGTTAGCCTGTTCTGTGTTAGTGTTACCCAAGTAGACCAACTCTTATGCAATAGACTCTAATCTGTTGAAATGGAGGAAAAAATAAATAAACAAAAGACAATGCAAGATAGAGATAGCGGTGAAAATACATAGGGAGGCCAGCCACGCCATTGTGATATCTTCTGAAAAAGGGAAAGCTTCGTCTTTTTCGCATAGATATGTGGTGGACTGGTCCCTGAAGCAAGTAACAACCAACTTTGCACTGTTTCGGCCTTCTGGGCCTCATCAGTGCAGTGCTGATGCTAAGATGGGGGAGAACCGATATGGTTACCCCGAACGATCCCACATTTGTGGTATCGTCTAAGCCATGCCAGAGTGCTCAAAGTAGGAAAGCCTAGTGAGCTATGCGCAATGCTAGCGGCAATGACTCACCCAACAGTGCTCAATTTGTGTAGGGATTTCTCAGCATAGTTGATCCGATCAAATAAAACGTGGAATTGACACCGAATTGGGTAACAGAGCGCAGTATATATGTTGAGTTAGAAAAATACAAAGATTACGCTTTCGTCCCTACACACCTGTTTCATGATTGCTCACTCGTCACCCTGGTAAATGAACAATCACGAAACAGGCTCGTCCTTGTATTTTTTCTAACTCAACATATATACAGAGGATGTTACACGGCCGCGCGGGTATTCGAATTTTATCTCCCTGTGTTGTAAGGATAGAAGATAAGATCTGTATCCCCAAGCGGCCATGTAATGCTAGCTGTCTATTTTATAGATGATACTGATGAGATTTCCACATAAAACACAATGAAATTTCAAAACAACCGGCCGCGCGCCTGAGCGGCAAGCTCTCTTGTAATTAGCTAACCGTGGTAGTAACCATGGCGACACCAATATCCTCACACGTGAGAGATAAAAATAGTATCTTCACTGTGCGCGATTAAGACATGATTTTTTTAATAAGAGGAAAAATCCTGGTATTTTATCAATATCTATACAATAAATATATATATTCAAACGCAACTAATTAAGTGTTGTAACCAATACATAGTAAGGTCGATTCTTGGGGCCGGTCATTTAGACGAGGTCTAACCCAAACCGCGGTTTTTATGCAAATAATGGGCCCTACGTATTCTCTACAAGAAGGTTGTTGTCATTTGATAAAAGTCCTTCCACTGCTAGCTTTTGGTCCTCTTCACACTGTTCACAAAAATAAACGTTCATGGAAAAGATTCAGCTAAATTCAAGAAAGTTTATAACGCGGTTTTGTTAAACAACGGCTAAACTTTGTTTAAATAATCGGCCCCTAGGTTCTTGTTCATTCTCAATGCATATATTTATTTCGCATAATCGTTGCAGTGAACGGCTTTCAACTTGAAGAGCGTCTGACTCCAAGAGGCGTCATGACTTTACTTGTCTATCAGGAGGATCTCAGGCGTGATTCATCGTTTATTACCCGAGAGGTTCAATGTCTGATGAAAGTGGTCAATCTTTGCCTGGAAGAATCAGAGCTCTAACGATGAAACAATGAACTGCTCCTAACCTGAACTGATTAACAAGTATCTGTACATTCAATATATCACTTACCGATATCATAAAAGAATAAAAAATCTGTTTTCGCCGTAAAGAGAAACGAAAAGCAGTATCATTGTTTGCAGTGATTCAGACAACAATTCAACTGACAAGTTGTTCAATCAATTGATTCCGGGAAAAGAGTTATGCGTATTTCACTTTCGTCAAACGCTTAAGCAACAATTCGCATGATCCAATTCCGTCAAACCAATAACACGAATCTATAGGGGAAACTGCTTTGTATGGAACATGACCCCGAAAGAAAAAGGAGTTTAGTTCCAAAGAGGGTCTAAATATATGGAAATTTCCCTCTAAAGAAATAGCAATTGAATAATAATAATCTAATAGTCTACACGGGTTCTCTTAGCTGTGGAGTATCACTGAGTTATTTCTTTCCCAAGAAGCTGAGACCTAATAAGTTGTGTCAAGAGATATTTGTTGGAAAGCCACTGGAGGGTATGCTAAACTATACACGATTGTCTGGTGATCAAAATAACCAATCACAAGTCCTACATATGTAAAAGTTAATGTTAGCTTACGGCGGAGGCGCTTAAAAGACGTGTTATTTCATTTACTGTAACAGCTGTAATTTTTTAAATTCTCAATTATAGAAACTAAGGTTGAAAACTACCGTATATTCTGTTAAAAGTAATGGCATTTTTTGACCACTCATTGATAGAGTTGATAATGGAAACTCTTTGTAAAATTTTTTTTTTAAATTTGTTTCAGTAGAGGGTCAGCTATATTTCATCTCATCAAAGTCAGGTGGTGCTGACGTTACCATAACAACTCGTGTGGAGATACGCCGGCCACTGTTACAACCATCAACCGATTGCTACAGGCAATTTTTCCCAGACGGACAAAGACCAAGACATCCATTTTATGTAAAACTCTCAGCAATGGCTTTCAGTTTTTTGTTGCTTTGGCAACTAATTGGAGCATTTTTGTACGTGGTTCGTGATGTTGCTTGCTTCAGGGACCAATCCACTGCATATCGATTCGAAAAAGACGAAGCTTTCCCTTTTTCAGAAGATATCACAATGGCGGGACTGGCCTCCCTATGTATTTTCACCGCTATCTCTATCTTGCATTGTATTTTTTTTATTTATTTTTTCCTCCATTTCAACAGATTAGAGTCTATTGCATAATTATAAGTAAGGTAAGAGGATAGAGAAGGGCATAATATAGCAAGCTAATTAGATGCTCTTTACTTTTAAATTACATTTTTTTATACAGTAAAAAGAAGCGATACAAAAAGATATAAGATATATGACACAAATATAAGATACAGATGTAAGAGAGGGAATAGGAATCACATCTTAAACAACAATTATGTAAATAAAACATGGTCAGAGGAAGACATTAATCAGAACTGAGAAAGATGATGTAAGAAAAGTGCTCTTTTCGAAAGTTTTTTAGTTGGCTTCTCCTGTACAGATATAGGAATATCATTCCAATAGTAGCACCCTAGAACTGTTGGAAAGAGTTTCCTTATATTTATTCTGAAGGGGTTAGGGTTCAGGTGTTGCAAAGAGGCACTTCTAGTGGCATAATCATGGATCTCGGATACAAAAGAAAGTGCAAAATTAGAGGATTTTTTGTCTACAATATTCACCGAATCGAAATATGGCGTCCAATTTGAATTACAATTGTTTTGGACTTACTAGCCTCGTCTTCACGTGGAAACACAAAAGGATTATCACGTGTGTGAGAGGCTAGTAAGTCCAGAACGATGGCAATTCAAATTGGACGCCATATTTCGATTCGGTGTATGATCGTAGAATAGCTGACACGTACTCAATGTAATTATGTCAGGAAGCTTAATTAGGCCAAGGCCTACATAATTGGGGAGTAACATGGTCACGACATGGTACATTGTTGATGATTCTTATAGTTTTGTTTTGTAGCTTTACCAACGGAGACAACGGAGCTTCGTAATTATTACCACACAATATGCAGCCGTATGTTAAATAACGATATACAAGTGCATAGTATACACTTACAAGAGATTGAATTGTTACATGGTTTCCGGTTTCCGCGTCATTTACTTCCAGCTTGCACAGAATCGTGGGCCGAGGGTTTTTCCCTAACAAGAAAAACTTCCAATATTAAAGCAGCAACGCCGTCGGCAGTTTCACTGCTCAGGTCGTTTTCTCGAGATTTTCTTTCGTTCACGTATCTGTTGAATTTTATTTGGACCTTATCAAACATTTCGATAACAGATTGAGGTGGTAAGGTTGTAAGAAAAAGCGTATAGAACAATCAAACGCCGCTTCCGTTTTCCCGACAGAGGTAAGTCTTAACCAGGTTTGTCTTTATTTTGAACTTCTCTGTCCAAATTTGCTTATGCTTTTTTAATCTTTCTGATTTTCTCTAATTTCTGGTGGTGGAAACTTCTTTACAACTACCACGGTTGCTAACTTTAATTTGAATACTGCGTTACAATGAATTGCCATCCTGTGTCACTCTAAACTTACTCTCAAGTGCTGACAAATTCACTGAAAAATCGCAGAAAAAAGAAACAGTATTTACCAGTAAGGAAAAAAAAATAATGAAAACAATGGGATTATGCAGTGTACATTTTCCACTTGGCAGCTCTTCTTGTCCTCGGGCGCAAATTGTAAATATTGTAAGTAAACAAAGAGTTGAACTGGTGATTGTCGCTCATCGAAGCACTTTTAGTTTCGTTTTCCCTTTCATCAGAACTGAAAACGATTCGATTTGCGCCAATCCCCAATTTAAATCGATTTCATCCTCTTTAATCCCTGTTAACACAACACAACTCCTCATATTTTACAACCAGCGCCTTCGGGAAAGTTTACTGCTTAGGTTGTTATATCGAGATCTTTTAATCCAGAGCGTATCTCTCCTACTTTAAAAGGACCAAATCAGTCCCTGCGAGTTTCTTTAAAAGATTTCCATAAAGGACTGAGCTGCTAAGGTCGTTAAAAAGCTTGCTGACATCGCTTCCGTTTCCACAACAGAGGTAAGAAGTTTAACAGGTATTTGTGTAAGGTTTTTGTACACTGAGTAAATATTTATATTTTCAGCTTCACAGTTGTTATTTTTTCCTCAAATGTGTTGGATTTGTCTTTCTGATTTTTGGCCATGGAGGCTCTGAGTTCCAACTGTCGAGGCTTTCTAATTTTTTCTTGAATCCGGCGCTGCGATAAACTGGCGTCTCGATTTACCTATAAACTACACTCATAGTTAACGAATTCACAAAAAGCCGCAAAAATAATAAACTGGTATCTTTCAAGGAAAAAAGGAACGATCTGGAAGTGTTTTAAGGAAAGTTCAAAGGATCGATTTAATTTTGTGTTAAGTGATGATCGAAGCAATATTCTCTAAAGTTACGAAACTGAAAGTGCTTCGATCAGCACCATCACCAAATCAAACATATATGTTTTTTTTTAATATTTTAGCCCCTTTCGAGATGAAGGAGTGTTGACGCTGTGATCACGGGCGTGATAACAAAGGTGGTCACCTGGGTAGATCATTGTGATCACAGTCTGGGAAAAACTAACCGAGCTGATCACGTTAAGTCTCCCCTCGCAGCCTTTCGTAGACTCGTCACGCAACGGGGAAGGAATGTAGTTCAAAGCAGCTGTTCGAGGGGAGGAGCGTTGCGTGACGAGTCTGAGTACGGCTACAAAGGAAAGTAGATAGTGTTGTATTTTCGGCAGTTTTCTTAGTCTCTCCTCTGCGAGTCGCGACGTTTTTTTTCCCCGAAACAATACCCATGTACAAAAATTTGAGTGGTTTTAATCTAATTCAAAATTTCTTCCATCAATGTGTTGTAAATGGCGAAAGATTAGTCTGCAAACGCAGTGAATTAAATTCCCGCTTGAGTGCAACGCCAAATCAACACGCGATTGTATTTTGGTGACAACAGATCAGGAGGCTACGTTATTGCATGGCAGTGTCTTCTGCATTACGCAAGAGAAAATTAAGTTCCTCAGACAAACGTGTGAAAAATGATAGTGAATATGAGTATAAAAGAGTTTAATAAATTAAATACCTTCCCTAGAATTTCCTTTTTCGAACGAGTGCGTGACTCGATATCGGCAGGCGGCGTGACTCTTAACAATGGAGGCGGAGGTGCCTTGTGACAAAAGTCACGCATTGAGCATGAGACTCACGCAAACGAATCTCACGCTAAAACTATTACTTTTTTAGGAATTTAAGGTTTTCGATTTAAACTGTTTCTTTTGGGATAGCAACAGCTAGTTAACTAAAATTCCTTAGAAATCAACAATTTTTCTAGATGAAATTTACTCCTTATTATTCCCTTTGTACTTCCTTCGATAGACTATTACACATGCTCACCTGTTGACCATCCGCAGACCAGTAACTTGGGCTCGCTCCACACACGCTCAGAGTAAATGAATACAAGTCTTAACAACTTCATTTTCATTTGCGTAACTGCACCCAAGAAAGTAAAATGATCGACTGAAAAATCCATTTTATTCCGCACCTAAAAAGCTCAAAATGAATTTTGCTTTAATCAGTTGACATTTCTCAGGTGTGATATGAACATCATGCAGTCACTGATCGCATGAATTCGAATTTTTTTTCTCTGTTCTCAACACGGATAACATCACTGTAATTTTGTGTAAATAAATCAAAGATTGCATAGATAATTAATCTTAATGTATGATAAGTACGTTCTGTGAATCTCATTCCCTTTTGCCGACGGTTGCTTTTGTCAACCCCATCTGTCGATAGGGCACAAATTATTTTTTTAATCCGAGTACATTGAGCCGATGTTTACTTAATTACCTTTTGTAACAACAGTAACAATAACAATTACAATATTTGTTTATTTCCACCATTTGCAGATCTCTCTGAATTACTGGTAGCGTCAGACACTACTCTCACAAACCTACAAATATGCGTGTATTTATATAAGTATACGTGTAATTATATAAATATAAAGATATAAATATAGTATAGTAACAATGTAGCAGAAAACGAAAGCGCATACCTTCGCACTGTTAATATACGAAGCATCTTTAACTGATACGAACTCTGAGATACGGTCAGTTCGGCCACGTAGCACATGGCATGATGGTCCCGACCTCAGCGAATACGAGGTTTGCGACGAAATGACCCTGTTAGAAATTAGGGGATAAAGCGGGCTTGTGTGCATAATGTCCGCCACAAATTTCTTGCACGCCAGATGACGTCTGACCTCGAGACAGAAGCCCTGCACGCGCGAGGGCGTCCTCGTAGCTCAAGTCAGGACCAAAGATGATTCGCAAGGCTCTCTTTTGTACTCTTTGTAGCCACCTTTTCTATGAAGGTGTCGTAAAAGAACATAAATATGAAACATCCTTTCACATTTCCAGTGGCCATGGAGAAAAATTCGGATGAAGATCCAATTTTAGACGTCGAAACAGCTGAAAAAGAAATTGCACTGGATGTTGATGAAGACCCCCCACAAGGTAAGGTTCATACAATACGATATGATAACTATATTAATACACGGTATTTCTATCATTCAATTAAGATACTCGTAGTTGTACGTATCTACCTAACTAAAATAATATAAAAGAAATATTAAAAAAAAAAACTGCTTTTCATGAAGGCCGTGTCCAAAGTCAGTTATCTAAAAGTTAAAATATTGCCTAAAAATGTGGGGACTTAATTGAGATTTGCTCATCTCAAGCTTCAGTTACTTCACGTATCATGTGTATTTTGCAGTATGTTGATCGTAGCAGAAGCAAAAAAGAACATGCAGGTGTGACCACCCCGTGGGGTGTACTTCCTGGTAATAGGCTGATGGGGATGTACTAATGGCTGGGGTCGCATTTTCAGGGCTGAATTGACAATTATATTAATGGGGTTGCATTTTCATCAGAGTTACTAGAATGTAGTCGCACATATTCGGAATTTTGGGGGGTAGGAAAATTCTAGTAAGTAGGAATGATTCGCGGTTGAAAAAAATTGTTACCATAGTACATAGTGACAATGATGGGATCTACAATCGGTCACAGAATAGACAGCAATGGGGTAGGGGCCCTGATTGGCCAGCGGCACATAACCATGAAAAATTGACCCCAAGTACCCCCCCCCCGGCCCCTCCCCACTCCGGGTCGACTACATCTAAAAATAATTTGAACAGTCATGGTCATGGCTCACTTTTCCATGAATAGATACAGAACACATTTCACCATCATCATTATTGCGTCGTCGTCGTTACCGTCATTATTTATTGTCAATCAAATTACACAATCTACCAACATCATAGTAATGGTCATTTATCATCACTGTCTCTTTATCTCATTCAACTTCACTGTTATCGTCTTCGTTCTCAGAATTCTGCCAGTTTTAAATATAAATGACGTGGCCACAATATTGAAGATTTAATCTTTCAGTAGAAGGTCCGCTTGATGCATAGCTCACCTCAATGGATCTTTTCTGTTCTTACGTCTACGCAGGAGATTGCGACGTTACAATCCTGACAGATCAGCCACTGATAAAGAAATCAGCCAAAATAAAAGTCATCTGGAAAAGACAAAGAAATCCGTGTTACCTAGTGACCTTCACTCTGTTGTTGCTATGGCAACTAGTTGGGGCACTTTTGTACATGATTCGTGATGTTGCTTGCTTCAAGATCCAATCCACCGCATATCAATGCAAGAAGGATACAGCTTTCCTATTTTCAGAAGAGCTAACAATAGTGTGGCTGGCCTCGCAATGTATTTTCACTGCCGTCTTTATAGCTACTTTCCGGATTGTTCCTCAGTTCCCTGGTTACAAGGCAATCTTATATCAGCTCATATTTGTTCCTAAATTTTTGACTCTCGCTCTTCTTCTCACTCTCGCCTTATGTCGATACATCAATCTTTTCATTTCTATCGAGTCTTCTTCGTCTCGGGTCATAATTTTTTTCTTGATGGTAAGTTATGTACTCAGAACTTTAGCTGTTGGATTTCTAAATTACACCAGGTTAAACTTTTTGAAGAAAGATTATCCCATTTATGAATATGTTATTTTGAAACTAACGGTCTTCGTATTTTTCATTGTTACCCTTATTAATCTGATAGCTACCCTTCTAGCTGTGAGTGTGAAAATCCGCGAGATGCATAAAGCAACTATTGCAAAGAACTCCCTGGATATGGATACTATAAACACGATTTTGGCAGTTTTTGGCACCACCGTTTTTAGAGTTTCCTTAATGAGTTTCTTTTGGGAAAAGCTTTTCAGCGATGATCGGAACATCCTTTGCAACCATATTCCTTTGGAGTGAGAAAGAAGTGAAAATCAGAGGGTTCCCTCTCTCATCCCCAGAGACACTCGTTTTCATTAATTCCTGACTCGAGGAAATGGTTTTGAAGTGTGTTTCTGAGACTCATATTACCTCTTAAGTTTAGTGCGTAGAGTGCTTAGGAAACATATAAAAAATAAGAAACTATAATGTAAAGTTTAGCTAATCAGAACATATAAAAAGTAAGAAGATAATGTTATGTGACGCGCTTGAGAAGTTGTTGTGTATTCATTTAGTGGAGACACACACTCTATTCTCTCTTTATTCGTTGATCAAGTATCTTATAAGCTGGTAGAATAGTCTTACTTAGTAACAGTACTTTCACATCACTCAGTAATCTTACAGTAATATCACTAACACTAGTACAAGTACTTTTACTGTGTTTTCAATACACTACATCCTTCCTGGGCGATGTTCAAAGAATCATAAGAAATATAACTAAAGCAATCACAAGTTCGAAATCAGAGTATGGTTAATTCAATAGTAAACGAAATTATCCCATCCTCGTCGCCAATGTGTTGTGTATTCATTTAGTGGAGACACACACTCCTCAATTGCTTACTACTATTCTCTCTTTATTCGTTGATCAAGTTTCTTATAAGCTGGTATAGTCTTACTTAGTAACAGTACTTTCACATCACTCAGTAATCTTACAGTAATATCACTAACACTAGTACAAGTACTTTTACTGTGTTCTCAATACACTACAGAAGTAATGTATGTCAGTAATTTTAAGGTGTGTATATGCGTAGTATGCTATTTTTTTTTGGGACATTTCTACTCCAAATGCAATCTATTTGGTTTACTTTGGTTGCTTCTGGCCTCTCATCAGTGGCAGGTATTAACAACATATGAATGAGAGGGTTAAGTTTCTAAAGAAACTATGGTGCTTCGTCTATGGGGTGGTAATGAGATATTTTGGTTTCATCAACTGAGTTGAGAATGCAAATTGGCCACCGTACAGAGTTTCCAAAGCGGAATTTTCCAGCGTTAGTCCTTCGTCAGTGTGAGTAGAAGGTCGAGTTTACAACAGCTATCAAAAAATCTAAAAATATAGGTATGTCATCACCAGATAAGAAAATCTAAAAAACCCTTTCGGAAAAAAAAACTGGAAACCTATTCACACGCAGCAGTGTGGCGCCACAAACCCTTCGAGGTCTAAAGAGTATGCAGTAATAAAACGATAACAAGATAAATGACAGTTTATGTTCACGATACAACAAAATTATGTAAATATATTTCAAGAGCAATTTTTTTGAAATATTTGTAAGACTTACCTCTTATGTGTTATTTTAAAAGTGATGATAAGATCAGGGAAAAGTGAGAAGTAATAAGACAGTATAGCTTATCGAAATTGGAACTTTTGAGAGTCAGGGAACAGTGATATGCAAGTGCACATGAGAAATATTGAATTTTTATGTATGTAAATATGGTGAAAAGTCAGTTTTTGGGTTTCCTCTCATCATAATTTTCAGCTGAAAGCCATAATTTGGCCACAATTACAGCTGAAGTTGATACACTATAACTGATTTTCGCGAGACGCCAGCCGTTGATAAACTGATAATTGATTTGCCACTGATTTTAAAGCGCTTCCGGTTACGAAGCGGGTCATATATGTACCCTATGTACACTTCAAGCTTGCATTGAATCATGGTCAAGGGTCTCCCCTTTCACAAAACAGCTGCCATTAGCGAGCTTAAGATTCGACGACGGCAAACATCTGGGACGGTAAGCGGAAGTGAAGTTACCGCCAGAATTACTTCCGTTTGCCGTCGTTGTGAGGTTTCCCGCCGTAGCGGCCTTGTCTGTGACGTGAAGAAAGCCATTTTGTCGTCGCGGCTAAAATGTGAGTAAACCTTAGCAAAATAACGCCATTTTAAGTTACTTAGGGCGAAAATTGTTGGCAATTTTAACAGTTTATTGTTATGAGAGGATGTCTGTGAAATGGCTGAGCAAAAATAAACGATTTGTTCATGGAAATTTTAAATAATTCGTTTGCCTTTCTCATAAATAGTTCGTCACTAAAACTAGCTCGATGTCAATCAAGCAACCCAGTAAGTTTTACAATCTCACCATTTCTCTTTATTTCGATGGAAAATTCGTAGACTAGTTCGGACATAAATTGATGGCCATGATATTATTCCAGGAGTCTTTTCTGGAGTCTAACCGACCACCGTGAACTATGGTTCATCTGAGAAAATTTTCATAGTCAACAGTGTCGGTAATGTTTTTCAACCACAAAAAACGTACTTGATTGAGCGTGAAAAGTTTGCTTCAGGAAATTGGTTTAACATTTATCATCATGATAAGATTATACCTGTATTATGCTGCTCTGCATACATGTCTATGCTGTAATTCAGACTTTTCCTGTGTTTAAAAAGGTCACTTACGTCGGAGTACCAACGAGGGTACGCTAATCTTCCCAACAAAACTGAAGGGCATTCAATTCCATCGCACAGAGCCCCTTGTTCACATGTATACGAATCAAGTAGCCCCATTACGTCTGCGAGAATAGGTATGTCCCTTCTTCGGTAACGAATTTCTGCCAAGCACTCACTTCCGTCGAGTCCTTCTTAGTCAAAATGTTTGAATTCTGTTAGGGATAATCGAGATTAATTGAAATGCTGGCATCATTCAACAGTAAAAATTCATCTTCTGAATGTCACCATCATCGAAACGTTCGATCAACAATCCACGAACCTTTCTATAGGTAGCCACTGCTTTTCCTAAACTTCGAAGAGGAAAGCGAGTCAAGCCGCCGTCGCGCGCTTTTCGCGCCAATGCAACGGCGATCTCTCTCCAAGCCCCCTCGACCAAGTCTGCCGTCCCAGATGTCTGCCGTCGTCGGATCTTAAGCTCGTTATTTTTTTCTCAGCGGCGGCAGGGTTGCAGCTCAGAACGGTATATGGAGATTCTTCGTCCCATAACATACCTGTGGAGTCTTACCTTGTACTTTGTCAGTTCTAGGGACTTCCTTTGAAACATTTCCATGATGGACTGAGTTGGCACGATCGCAAAATTGTCGAACGTTGTTTCCATCTCCGCGACAGAGGTAAATAAGGAAGCGTGGTTGTATCAGATATTTATACATAAGGTAAATACTTTTATTTCGAGTTTCTCAGTTAACATTTTCTTATTCAAATATTTTTTATCTGTCCTAATTTTCCCTGATTTTCAGCGATGAAAGACTCTTAAACTTGCAAGCTGGATTGCTAACTTTTACTTTATTCTCACGTGCTGTGTATTACCGCTTCCTGTTTAAGCTACACAAATATGAAATTACATGTTACAGCTGTCGTATTCACAAAATATCGCAGAAAATACCTGGTATTTACCCCCGGATGAGATAAATACTTCGGGAGAGTTAAAAGGAATATCCAAATGATCGATTTAGTTTACGTAGTGCTAGCGCTGTCGTGATCGAAACACTTTCAGTTTCGTTTGCGTGTGTCGTGTTGCAGAGCATGCAGATCGTGTTTTCATGTTAGGATTACGTATTAACTTAAAGTGCTCCCCATTAACGATGCATCTCAATCAAAAAAAGATAAACATTTCAGGCGTATTCCTTGTGATTGCGTTTATTTTATGTTTAACAGTTATTTTTTACTTTTGATTGGCTGTTAGATTCTCCCTCCAAACTGTACATGTTGATTTATTCCCCTGTTAAGGTGGCTCGATAGGCCAAAAAATCATAAAAACTTCATATTTTTGGAAATAAGTTTCTGGGCACCAACAGTCATTGTAGTTTCAAGAAAAGTAAGTCTTTTGTAATTTTTCCCATGGCTATTGTATGTTTTTCAACTGTTTTTGGATCTGTTTGAGCGGTTGCTATGGAAACCAGCATTGTTAACGCGTCGTTTTCCACCAAAAAAAGCCAATGATTTCAAAGAAATCTTCACAGGAGTGACCAGAATAGATTTCAGGGGCCTGGTAAATAGTTAGGCCCTAAATGAGGACATTGTGTGCTGATACATGACGTACTTGGCATGAGAAAAACGTGTTCGCTTGTTTACGATCTATCTACTGAGAGTTGAAGCGAATTATGCCTCCAAAAAGGAAATTTAGGAACGTTAGAAGAAAAAAAAGGAGGTTTACAGGCAACAAGTATACTAAGAAAAGAAATTCTGAAGAAATGGAAGGAACTGATGATCAGGAATCAGTGAAAGAAAGCGAGGAATCAGACATCACCGATATCGAAGATGAAAAGATTCCGAAAAACATCACACGGAATTCTGATCGTACTAAATCGATGCCTGCTACCCTGAGAAAGTTGGACGATAAGTCTAGCGATTCTGGAGACCCTGAAAACGATGAGGAGGAAAAGATGGCAAGTATAGAGGGTTTTCGTTTGATTGATATCTCTGTACTTGCTTCAGTCTTCGAGTCATTTTGGTGTCCGATGTGTAAATATGGCCACGTCACGTTCGAGGAGGATTGCAGCGCCAAGATGGGTTTTGCTACTCTTTTTGTGCTAAAATGCACATCCCAAAAGTGCAAATACTCGAAGAGGTTTTTTTCCTCTGCTAAAATCGAAGGGAGTCAGGCTTATGAAGTCAACCGAAGAGTTGTCCTTGCTACAAGGAACATTGGAATTGGACACCAGAGTCTTGTAAAATTCGCTGCGGTGATGAACATGCTACCGCCCATGAACGAGAACTCTTATCGAGATCATGTTGCCACAATTCGCAATTCTGCGGAGACTGTAGCCAAGGAGAGCATGCAAAATGCAGCTGAAGAGGCAAAAGAATTTTATGAGCCAGGAGAAGATGGGGTCTTTGACATTGGAGTGTCAGGGGATGGAACTTGGAGAAGAAGGGGGTACTCTTCAGCTTATGGGGTCGTCACTGCAATATCCACAGTTACTGGTAAAGTTCTCGATGTGGAAGTAATGTCCAAAGAGTGCAAGGAATGCATGGTTTGGAGAAGCAAAGAAGGAACTGTTGAGTTTCAGGAGTGGTGGGAAGGACACTAGCATCTTTGCCAGGCAAACTATTTTGGTTCTTCGGGGTCGATGGATGCTTCTGGAATGCTTGCCATATTTGAACGGTCTGTTCAAAACTACTCTGTTCGTTATACAGAATTTCTTGGGGATGGAGACAGTAAATCCCACAAACTTATTGTTGAAGAAGCCGTTTATGGGCCTGTTGAAGTAAGAAAATTGGAATGTGTGGGCCATGTCCAGAAACGTTTGGGGTCGCGACTTCGCTCACTGAAGAAGAGAACTGGTCAGACACGTCTTCAAGATGGAAAGTCAATTGGCGGAAGGGGCAGGCTAACAGACAATGTCATTGATAAACTGCAAGTATATTATGGGAAAGCCATTAGGAACAATACTCATGATATCCAAGCTATGGAGAATGCTGTAATGGCAATTTGGCATCATACACAGTCAACTGATGATAGCCCAGATCACGACCTGTGCCCCCCTGGAGAGAGTTCATGGTGTGGCTTTCAAAGGGATGTTGCACAGGGGACCTCTGATTATAGACATAACCATCCCCTTCCAACGGCTGTGGCTAATGCCATCTATCCCACCTTTGAAGCCTTGAGTGAGCAAAGTCTGCTTGCACGCTGTCTACATGGTGGTACGCAAAACCAAAATGAGGCCATCAATGCCCTTATCTGGCAGCGTGCTACAAAGGAAACCCACTCTGGGCTAGCAGTGGTGGAACTTGCTACCTTCTTGGCAGTCTCACATTTTAACAATGGCACTATTTCTATCATTTTAGTTCTTCGAAACCTGGGAATTGACCCAGGATTTCATTGCATCAAAGCTTGCCGAAAGCAAGATCATAATCGAATTCGCCATTCTCGCCGTAAAAGCTCTGAGCAAGCCAAAAAAAGGAGAAAACAGATCAGAAACTTCAAAAAAGGTTACAGTGACACTTTAGAGGCAATAGAAGGACAACAGTATGGTGCTGGTGCCTTCTAACATTGTTTTCAACTCTTGACTGCTTGCCCAATGATCTTGTGAACTTTATTTGCTATTTTCTAATTTTCCGTATTTCAGAGGTTTTGAAACCTTGTGACAATAATATCTCAAAAAATATTTACGATAAGTAGATCAAATTTTCACAGCATCTCAAGTGTCAATAGCTGTGTGCAATGACCTATTTTTATAGTGTTTGGACTTCTCACTCATGGGTTATGCCTTGTAAATTGAAGTGTAGTCAGGGTTATTTTTTGGTCTTTCTTTGTTGAGAGCTAATTCATGAATGCAACATAGTACTTACCTCAAAGTAGGTCATTGCACAGCTGTGATACAGTACAACAAGCACCTGAAGTTTTAGCTCTATAGCATAAAGCAGAGTAGAGATATCTTTGCCAAAAAACATACCTATTTTTGTCTCTCGGAATTGGGTGTGGCTAGAATAAATGGTGTGGCTCCTCTGAATTTTATGGAATGCTCTCCTAACTTAGTGGAAAGTAATGGGTAAGACCTATTTAAGTTTGTGGCACAAGTATAATGATATGATTTAAAGTTTAAGTGTTGGTAAAATTGTTGCCAAAATGAGCATTTTTAGACTATCGAGCCACCTTAAACATTGGGACAAATTGGTGTTTCTTAAAATGTCAAGTAGGGTTTTATTCCAAGTGTCCTTTCAGCTGTATTCAATTTCAGAAATCCAATTCAATAACTATTAATTAACTATTAATGATTGATTGGTATCGGCACTGTTTTACCTTATTCTATCTGCGGATAAAATATGATCGGCATAAAAAAGTGACAACTGAATATCTCCAATTCATTTTTTTTTATTAAAACTGCATGGTTGGGTTCTACATTTGGCTGTATGTATTCAAGTATGTGTCTGGCGATAATTTATATTATTACATGGCAAGTAGTCTGGAGGTAAATTCAAAAGTTCTGATTGTTTCTTACTTGGTCAGAATTTGCTATATGGACCATTTTCTTGAAAAAGTCCTACACAATGTATTTTTTCTCGGAAGCCAGAAAATTCAAAGTAAACTAGTTTAGTATGAGTGACATTTTAAACTACTTGCCCTTACAATGCTTTCTTGAGTCATACTGGGAAATATTGGCATTCAGTCATTTCTGTACTGCCACAACTGTAGTATCAGGTGAAGAAGAAAGGCGACTTGGAGTAAACACAAACTAGCACGAGGTTTATTCAAGATGACTGATCTTTTCCCAGCATGCAATTCAAAGCCTAATCTTTCAACAACCTTAGGCCAATATTTAACAATTATTTGCCGAAGGTGAGGTGAATATCGTCAAATAATCCCCGAGACGAAGTCTCGGGGATTATTCGACAGTATTCACCAAACCTGAGGTGAATAATTGTTTTAGTATAATTTCAGAGCTGAACAACAGAGAAATTTCTAAAATCATAACATTTTAGTAACATTTATTAACATTTTATTTTAAAATCTTATATAAACCACGTGGAGTGGTTTATATAGCATTATATAAGGAACTGCTCGACCAATCAGATTGCTGGAAACTCTTTGCTCAGCTCTGAAATTATACTAATCCCCAGTACGACTCTAATTATGCTTGATCTGTCAGTAAGAAGTCAGTAGTGGCTTTAGCAAAAATGATTTACATGTATCTCAGTTTATTTTCAATTCCACAGCAATTTCCAGTTGTTACAGTAACTCTGCTTTGACTGAAAATTTTTGTAAATATAAATCCTCTTTTGAAGACACCCAGGGAGGATTACATGATATCTGAAAAGTAACAACTAATCTTATAGTGACCAAGACAATTAAAGACTAATGTTTGTTAGTTTCTATATAAGACAAATCAATTATATGCACAACTAAAACAAATTATGGAAATAACAATGATTGCAAGAAAACAATTAGCTATATACATGTACCACCTGTTAAGTATTGAAAGCCATTTCAACATGCATCAGCACTGACTAAGTGTACATATATTTTAGTATTTTTCCTGTGATACATGTAGGTAGATTGGCATCAGTTCAAGTGGAAATTAACTAAGAGACTAATGCCAGTATATCTTCAACAAGTTTTGACCAAGATCCCAATTTAAATATCAAATGAGAGAATTTTACTTTAGTTTTGTAAAAATTTTTTTTTAGTGAGAAAGGATAGAGCGTAAACTTCCCTTCTCAGGAGAGATGTCAGGTAGCCTAATTGTTAGTGCAGGTCTCAGGACTCAGGGTCAAGAGGGGATGCATTTGTATCCTGGCCAGGGCATTGTGTTTTGTTTTTGGGCAAGACAGTTTCCTCTCAGAGTGCCTCTCTTCACCCAGGAGTGTAACTGGGTACTAGTGAATTGTCAGGGAAGCCTGATGAAATGCTGGGGATGTTATTGTGGGATAGACTGGCATCCCTTCAAGTGGGAAACAGTAATGTGCACAATTGTTTCATGTAAGGAAACCAGAATAAGAACTGGCTGGAAAGGCCTGCACTGCTCTAATACGGACTTGATCTAGCTATAGTAATAATTTTTGATTACCTACATCTTTCTTCCCAACAGCCTCTTAATTCAAATGATTTAAATTGTCGTTACTAATTATGAACTTGCAAGACACTTTTACTCCCTCAGACTAGCTTTCCCAATTTATCTCAGTCAAGGGCAAGTAATTCATGGCAGTCTCCATATAGACTCCCTGTTACCCAGTCTCCATATACACTCCCTGTTACCCATTCTCCCTGTGTACCCTGTGTACCCTGTGTACCCGTGTGTACCCTGTGTACCCTGTGTACCCGTGTGTACCCTGTGTACCCGTGTGTACCCTGTGTACCCTGTGTACCCTGTGTACCCGTGTGTACCCTGTGTACCCTGTGTACCCTGTGTACCCATGTGTACCCTGTGTACCCTGTGTACCCTGTGTATCCTGTGTACCCTGTGTACCCGTGTGTACCCTGTGTACCCTGTGTACCCGTGTGTACCCTGTGTACCCTGTGTACCCTGTGTACCCTGTGTACCCTGTGTACCCGTGTGTACCCTGTGTACCCTGTGTACCCTGTGTACCCTGTGTACCCTGTGTACCCTGTGTACCCTGTGTACCCTGTGTACCCTGTGTACCCTGTGTACCCATGTGTACCCTGTGTACCCTGTGTACCCTGTGTACCCTGTGTACCCTGTGTACCCTGTGTACCCTGTGTACCCTGTGTACCCTGTGTACCCTGTGTACCCTGTGTACCCTGTGTACCCTGTGTACCCTGTGTTCCCTGTGTACCCGTGTGTACCCTGTGTACCCGTGTGTACCCTGTGTACCCTGTGTACCCTGTGTACCCTGTGTACCCTGTGTACCCTGTGTACCCTGTGTACCCGTGTGTACCCTGTGTACCCTGTGTACCCTGTGTACCCTGTGTACCCTGTGTACCCATGTGTACCCTGTGTACCCTGTGTACCCTGTGTACCCATGTGTACCCTGTGTACCCTGTGTACCCTGTGTACCCTGTGTACCCATGTGTACCCTGTGTACCCATGTGTACCCTGTGTACCCTGTGTACCCTGTGTACCCTGTGTACCCTGTGTACCCATGTGTACCCTGTGTACCCATGTGTACCCTGTGTACCCTGTGTACCCTGTGTACCCTGTGTACCCTGTATACCCGTGTGTACCCTGTGTACCCTGTGTACCCTGTGTACCCATGTGTACCCATGTGTACCCTGTGTACCCTGTGTACCCTGTGTACCCATGTGTACCCTGTGTACCTTGTGTACCCTGTGTACCCTGTGTACCCTGTGTACCCATGTGTACTCTGTGTACCCATGTGTACCCTGTGTACCCTGTGTACCCTGTGTACCCATGCAACTGTAATTAATTTGTAACAAATAAAAAAAACGTAAATCATAAGTATCGTTAAATTATTCTCTTAATTTCTTCCTTTGAACTCCTATATGAGCGTAATTAATTGAAGTGGAATGGTTGGGGAACCATTCGTCCAATTTCTGTTGGCTTTTTTGACGTAAGCGTGCACAACGTTCAATTTGAACTGACCGACCAATCATTCCGGGGGGACTCCCATATAAAAAGGACTGGGATGCTCGTTGTCTCGCTTAGGGCTGTAAATTTCAAGATAATGGTCTCACTTTGGGTGTTCTGAGAAAAAATTGAGTTAAATTTAGCTGTAAGGGTATCTTTTATGTTTGCACGAGATGAAAAATATATTTAAAAATCACAGGAACCAATTGCTCCAGGCTTTATTTACTCGATTCATATCATTAAAGATTGAAATGGTCTCATTTAGGGGTCCAAAACGGTTGGGCCACGCATACATTTCCCTCCTTTAGGATTTTATTTCAAAATTCCAGACGAGCATCCCAGTCCATTTTATATGGGATTTCCCCCCGGGCTAATAAAATCATAATAAGTTATTCATAATTCATTTGTACAAAACGTACAAAACGGGATTTTGTTCGGCTAGAGAGCTTCCATTCATTCCAACTGATGTTTGCCAGGTTTCCTGTATATATGGTATACAGGCTACACTTGGCTATACATGAATATACTTGGGTATACATGAATATACAGGGTGTAGAGGGTACACAAGGTAGACAGGGTATACGAGGTATACAAGGATATACATGATATACATGGGTACAAAGTGTACACACGGGTAAACAGGGTACACAGGGTACACAGGGTACACAGGGTACACCGGGTACACAGGGTACACAGGGTACACTGGGTACACACGGGTACACAGGGTACACAGGGTACACACGGGTACACAGGGTACACAGGGTACACACGGGTACACAGGGTACACACGGGTACACAGGGTACACAAGGTACACACGGGTACACAGGGTACACAGGGTACACACGGGTACACAGGGTACACAGAGTACACACGGGTACACAGGGTACACAGGGTACACACTGGTACACAGGGTACACATAGGTACACAGGGTACACACGGGTACACAGGGTACACAGGGTACACAAGGTACACAGGGTACACACGGGTACACAGGGTACACACGGGTACACATGGGTACACAGGGTACACACGGGTACACAGGGTACACAGAGTACACACGGGTACACAGGCTACACAGGGTACACAGGGTACACACGGGTACACACTGGTACACAGGGTACACACGGGTACACAGGGTACACACGGGTACACAGGGTACACACGGGTACACAGGGTACACACGGGTACACAGGGTACACAGGGTACACAAGGTACACAGGGTACACAGGGTACACACGGGTACACACGGGTACACACGGGTACACAGGGTACACACGGGTACACGGGGTACACAGGGTACACAGGGTACACACGGGTACACAGGGTACACAGGGTACACACGGGTACACAGGGTACACAGGGTACACACGGGTACACAGGGTACACAGGGTACACACGGGTACACACGGGTACACAGGGTACACACGGGTACACAGGGTACACAGGGTACACAAGGAGAATGGGTAACAGGGAGTCTATATGGAGACTGGGTAACAGGGAGTCTATATGGAGACTGCCATGAATTACTTGCCCAGTCAAGACTGTATTTTTTAAATCTTGTAATTCATTATAATGATGGAAGTGACTGTTTATTTAAAAGTAAATTATTGTTATCTTTAGTATATATATCTTTCGTTATTTTGCCACTTTATTTGTTTGTATTCTATTTATACAATGTATTGGCTTGTTGTAATGTTTTGTCAATGAATTTCTCCCTTTCTCAGCTGAAGGGAAAAATATATTTACTTTAATTGCAATTGGGTTATAATGTTGAGCTGATGTTCATAATACCATTTATAACCATGCATCTTTTTTTCAGACCTGGATAATTTAGAATACCAAATTTGTAAGAAGCCTTTTTCTTACAGTTGTTATATGGCTACTGAAAAAGGTCCAATTAAAGTTCCATGTGAAAATGAAGACTCAGCTGAAAAGGAAAATGCTACAGGCGAGGACACTTTAGGAGGTGAGCCGGGTTCAACTTTAGCCTCAATGTTATCTGACTTTTTGTTAATCATAGGGTTCTTGCTTCTTGCACTTAGTTTGTTTCAAAGTACTGGGAATACATATATCTTATTAGACATTTTGTTGTGTAGTATCGCTGAGTATTTTTACAAGTTGTGCCGTATATTAACGAGCCCATAGGGCTGGTTAAAATACAAATAACGAGTAAAAATACTCAGCGATACTACACAACAAAACGTCTAATAAGTTATTTATTATCCAACATGCCAAATTGTTATTTCAGTGTGGGCGAATTTCACGGATATAATTATTCACGGGAGTGTGCACGTGACAGAAGTATGCGAAGTGGAACGGAATTGGCGTGTTGTTGTGTTGCTGTTTCTATTTTCTTCAATAAATGGAGAAATTTCCTAGTTGTCTAACTGCTTTTTTTCGTTCGATTTATTTAATAAACTTAGATCTTTATTTGCCAGCCATTCAGACTCTTTGTCATCAGAAATATGATTCAAATTGTCCGTCATTTTTCTTTTTCGTAACTTCAATCCAATTCTTCGCTTATGCGACGCGAGAAAACCTGTCCAACTGGTTCTCTGGAGTACAAATACCACGTGATATTTAATTTAATTTAATGTACTCCATTTTCACTGCATTATTTGCAGTGGGGAAGGACTAGAAAGGAACATATGAACCATTCGTGCTAGTCCACCCTCCCACCTATCCCACCCCAGGGGAGGACATCCATCACACAGTAATCTCGTGTGTGGGAAATTGATGTCTCCTATCCCAACCCTGCAGGAGACGGGACCTCCATTTATTCGTCCCTATCCAAGAAGACTAAAATATCTAACCATTTCTTGATGTTATAGAAAGGTAGCAAATTCTTCTCAATTATTTTAAGACCCTGAGTGTTGGTCCGGCCGGGGCTCGAACTCTCGACCTCCCGCACAACAGTCCAGCGCTCTATCCATTGACGAGTTTGTACTCATCTATGGCGTTATTTGTAATCTACGGAGTGTGGTTGGATAATAAATCCAAATATTTTAGGCAATATTTTTCTTTAAATAAGTCTAACATGCAAAGTTATGGTCTGGTATTAGGTCAATTATAAATGTTGGTTAATGTAAAACAGTTTTATAACTTATATTTGAAATAATAAGTCTGTTGATAACCCTTATGACTTTGCTAACATCTTTAACAACTTCTTTGCTAATATTGGTAAGACTACGGAGAAGGGAGTCCCTCGGGGAAGTCATAGCCCCTTATTCTACCTTAGAGGTAACTACTCAGGATCAATTTTTTTATCCCCTGTCACTTCAAATGAAATTTGGACTTTTATTGGTAACATGGATACTAGAAAGTCTTCTGGCCCATACAGTGTACCTGTTACTATTTCGAAAACTATTAGGGACTATATATCCGAGCCTCTTGCATTTTTAGTGAATGATTCCTTTGTTAGTGGTAATTTTCCTGAGAAATTAAAATTAGCGAGGATTACTCCTGATTTTAAGAAGGGCTCAAGATTTGACATAGACAATTATAGACCAATTTCTGTTCTTTCTAACTTTAGTAAATTATTTGAAAAAGCTATTACCATCACCTCTACAGTTATTTGGAAGAATTTAAAATATATACTTTATCCACTTCAGTTTGGTTTCAGAGAAAAATGTTCGACTACCCATGCTCTTATTTTTATCACTGAATGTATTCGTCAGTCGGAGTGAGTCCATTGATAATAATGAATTTGGTTGTGGTATATTTATAAACCCAAAAAAAGCTTTTGATACTGTTGATCATACAATCCTATCTAAGCTTAACCACTATGGAATAAGAGGTGTTGTGCTTGACTGGTTTAAATCTTACTTATTCCAAAGCGAACAATTTTTAGATGTTAATGGTCATAACTCAGCTTCATTACATGTGACCTGTGATGTCCCACAAGGATCTATTTTAGGACACTTTTTATTCTTATTATATGTAAATGATTTGCCCCACAATACTTCTAGCTTACTAACATTTCATCTATTTGCTGATGGCACTAACATTTATTTTCTAGCAAAAACCTTAGTCACCTTGAAACAACCCTAGATCGTGAACTAAAATCTGTGCTGAATGGATGAAATGTAATCGATTAGCACTTAGTATTTCTAAAACTAACTTCATTCTTCAATTTTCATGTAGCAAAATTGTTAAGATTTATGTCGTTGATTTGGCGTGAACATTGAAACAGTGTGAACCACGAAAGAGACGGCGCCTTTGTTTATTTTAAAGCCATAATTTGGCCGTAATTGCAGCTGAAGTTGATACGATATAACTGGTTTTCGCCCATCGCCAGCCATTGATAAGCTGATCATGATTAGTGATTGATTGCCATTGATTTAAAAGGAGTTCCGGTTATGAGGCGTGTCACATATGTTTACTTCAACCTTGCATTGAATCATGGTCCAAGGCCGACTTCCCCTTTCACAACTGCAGCTGCCGTTATTTTACAGCGGCAACAAGTTCCCAGCTTAGAACGGTTTATTGAGATTCTTCGTCCTATAACATACCTGTGGAGTCTTACTTGGTACTTTGTCAGTTCTAGGGACTTTCTTTGAAACATTTCCATGATGGACTGTGGTGGCGCGATCGTAAAATAGTTAAACGTTGCTTCCTTTTCCGCGACAGAGGTCAGGAATACAAAGCGTGGTTGTATCAGATATTTAAACAGAAGGTCAATACTTCTATTTCGAGTTTCTCAGTTAACATTTTCTTCTTCAAACGCGTTTTAATCTGTCCTAATTTTTCCTAATTTCTGGCAAAGAAAGAAGACTCTTTAACTGAAGAGTATTGCTAACTTTTTTGCTTTGTTCTCAAGTACTGTGTATTGCCACTTCCTGTTACTAAATATAACATCTTTCAGCTACACAATATGAACTTGCAATAGTTACAGCTATCTAATTCACAAAATATCGCAGAAAATACCCCCGGACGAAATAACTAATTCGTGAGAGTTGAAAGGAATATCCAAATGATTGATTAAGTTTACGTGGTGCAAGCGCTGACCAAAACACTTTCAGTTTCGTTTTCGTGTCATGTTGCTAGAGTAGGCAGATCTTGTTTAGCACTAGCTTTCATGTTAGGATTATGTTTCAACTTAAAATTGCTACCCTATGAACGATGCAAAAAATCTAATCAAAAAGCTATAAACATTTCAATAAAGGCTGATAGTTTCGAAAGAAACTGTTTGGGGCTACGTTGGTGGGGGTAACGAAATAATTTGGATATATCAACAAGGTTGAAATGGTAAATTGGCCACCGTAACGATTACAAAAGCTGTTTTTTGTCAGTTTAACAGTTATTTTTAACTTTTGATGGACTATGAGATTCTCCTTCCAAGCAGTATGTGTTAATTTAATTCCCCTGTTAAGCATTGGGACAAGTTGGTGTTTCTTCAAATTAATGTCAATTAGGTTTTTTTTCCACACGTCCTTTCAGCTGCATTCAATTTTCGGAATCCAATTCAACAACTCTTAATTATTGATTGGTACTATTAGTAAATGTGATCAGCATCAAAAATCACAACAACTGAATATCTCCAATCAATTTATTTTATTAAAACTGGTTTAGTTCTACATTTGGCTACATGTATCCTTGTCTGTATCCAGTGATAATATATATTATTACATGGCAAGTAGTCTTGAGGTAAATTCAAAATTCTGATTGGTTCTTACTTTGTCAGGATTTTCTTTATGAACCATTTTCTTAAAAAGGTGACACACACAATGTATTTTTTCTCAAAATCCAGAAAACTCAAAGTAAGCTTAAGTTTAGTCCAAGTGACATTTTAAACTACTTGCCCTTTGCTTTCTCAAGCCGTACCGGGAAATATTGGCATCCAGTCATTTCTGTACTGCCACAACCTTGGGCCAATATTCTCCAGTATGACCCTAATTGTGCTTGATCTGTCAGTAAGAAGTTAGGACTGGCTTTTACCTAAATGCATTACATGTTTCTCAGGTTATTTTGAATTCCATAACAATTTCCTTGTTCCTCTACATGGATTGAAATCTTTTGGAATATAGATCATCCTCTATTGAAGACAGCCAGCAATTAGGATTGTATGCTATCTGAAAGTAACAGATCTTGATGATCAAGAGAATTGAAGACTTGTATTTTATTTTCAAAGACAAGTCAATTATAAGCACAAACAATGGAAATATAAAATGATTGCAAAAAAAACAAGTAGCTAATAATAATAATAATAATAGTTTAATATTTGTAGTGCGCAAATTCCATTTACATATGATCAAATGCGCTATGTATGCATATACCACCTGTTATGGATTAAAATCCATTTCAACATACATCAGCACACTTAAGTGTATTTCTATCTCAGTGTTTTTCATGTGATCATGCAGGTAGATTGGCATCAGTTCAAGTGGAAATTAAGTAAAAACATACCATTACATCATCAACAAGTTTTGACCAAGATGAATTTAAAAATCAAATAAGAGAATTATACTTTGGTTTTGTAATATTTGTCTTTCATGAGAAAGGATTCAGCATAAACTCTCCCCTCCAGGGGAGACAATTGGTGGCCTAAATTTGTTTGTGGTCTCAGGACTCAGGGTCAAGAGGTCTGCATTTGTAACCTGGCCAGGGCATTGTGTTTTGTTTTTGTGCGAGACACTTTACTATCAGAGTGCCTCTCTCCATCCAGGAGTGTAACTGGTTACTAGTGAATTGTCAGGAATCCTGATGAAATGCTGGGGGTGTTACTGTGGGATAGACAGGCATCCCTTCTAGGGGGGAGTAAGTAATGTTCCCAATGATGCTTCATGCAAGGAAGCCAGGATAAGGTCTGGCTGGATGGGCTTGCACTTCTCTAATACAGACCTGATCTACCTTAATTATAATTAACTTCGTCTTTTTTCCTAACAGTCTCTTAATTTAAATTATTTAAATTGCTGTTACAAATGATGAACTTGCAACACACAAGTGCTGATTCAGACTGGCTTGCCCAATTTTTATCCATCATAATTTATTCTAAAAATCTTTTTCTAACAGTTGCTATGGCAACAGAAAAAAGTCCAATTAAAGTTCCTTGTGAAAATGAAGACTTACCCAAAACGGAAAATGCAACAGGGGGCGACACTTTACAAGGTGATATATCTGCAGGTTCAATTTTGGCCTCAGTGTTATCTGGCTTTTTTGTTTACCTTAGGGTTCTTACCTAAATTTTCTAGCTTCTTGCGCTTAGTTTGTTTCAAAGTAGAGAATACTGACTTTCTTCTAAACAACACTGAACCACAAAACTGACAGTCTGATCAGTTAAATGAGCTTTCAACCAAACAATGTCACTCAGGGACTTTTTCTGTGAGAGGGAGGGGGAATGGGGGCTGCAATCATCATCTCAGGTACAGTACTGTAATGTCAACAGGGATGGGTCATCAGGTTCCAACCAGGCAGGTGCTCAGGTGGCAGCTGGCACAAAAGAAAAAAAATTGCAGATTTTAAATCTCCAGGTTTTGGTAGCACCAGTCTCTCACACTTAAATGAACTACCCTCAGAATTTGACAGAAATTATTTATATAATTTTTCTCTGCAGCCAGAGCTGATGTTTATAGGAATCAAGGTAATGAGGCCTTTAAGAAAGGACATTTCCTCAATGCTATTCACTTTTACACAGAAGGAATTAAAGTGAACTGCAAGGACAAAGAACCGAAGGCCAAACTGTATAGCAACAGGGCGACTGCACATTTTAAATTGGGTAAGATGATTAAACTTTAAGTGTGCATTTTTCTCTTTCAAAGGGCTGTGTAGTGGTGTTCTGAAAGGAAGTGATGATTTTAAATATTAATTCACAGACAGCAATTCTCTGACAAAATATATCCCTTACCAGTTGGCCGGTAAATCATACAAATTAAGAAGTGATTTTTCCCCCTCAGCAATTTTCTCAATAAAGTGATAGGTTTTCTACATGTAAAGCTAATTTGATATCTGTATTTTAAAAACAGGAAATCACCAGGATTCACTGAGTGACGCAAAAGCTGCCACTGAGTTACAGCCAACTTATCTCAAAGCAATTGTGAGAGGTTAGATATGTTAATTGTGATAATGAAAAAAAAAAAGTATTTTAATATCAGATTATTTTTTTTTACTTTGTATTATTTTTGATTAGGTTTGAGACTTAACCAGTATATTCCTTATGCTTTAACTGTCCAGATTCAATTCACAATTGGCAAAATTGATGGTCATGTTCAGGATCAACTAAAAATTTATCCCAATATAAAGTTATTAAAAATGTATACCAATATAAATTTATTAAAAATGTCACGGTATCCCAAGATAAAGTTGTTGAAATGTGGTTTTCCTTCTCTATTTTTGCATTACATGTCTTATTCTACCTATCTCTTGGTAAATTTTGGGAGGATTTAAGCAGACGTCCCAATTTATAGGTGTTCTTGAAAGTTTGTTCATTAATTACCAAAATCTAATGTGACTGAAACCTATGTATAGGGCCTCTTATTCTTTTCCTTTTGTTTGTTTGTTTCCTTTTCTTCTGGTCTGTAATGTTTTAGGTTTAAAAGGTTTAGTATCTGGTTCTTTTCTTAAAATTGAGCAATTATTATGATTGTAAATAGAAAATTCTTTGGGTTGTTTCCCACAGGAGCCAGTGCCTGTGTTGAGCTGAAGAGATTTGAAGAAGCAATCACTTGGTGTGATAAGGGATTAGCTGTATCCTTTGAAGCAATCTGTTATTCCAACTGTGGGTGATGGAATTATTTGCATGATAATTTGACATTTTATGAGAGAAAATGCGAAGAAGGGTCTCAATTTACTTGGTTATTTTTCAGCTCGTACTTTAATTATGCGATTGAAAAAAGTGGGCAAAGTGATATACTCTTTTTAGCCATGACCTAGTCATACTCTCCCAGCCAAAAACGCCACATACTTTTGGTTTAAAGACTCTAATATACACTCAGTGTATATATTGTTCGTGGGTAAATCAGATCCCTCTGGAATGTGTTGAAAAGAAAACTCAGTAATTATAAAGTTCATGTGGCGATATTCTTCCCCCAATTTTAATTGTCCACTCCTCACATGCTGCTCAAAGCAAGCAGGCAATCAAGTGTCGGTAACGGAAATTGCTCATACTTTCACCAAGTTTTTCTACAGACAAACACAACTTTTGGAGGTACATATTTCTAACTCATTTCTTCCTCTGCTCTAAAACATTCGTCTGATGTTAAAAACATATTAGTTATAAAATCGAGCCAGTCAGCTCCCAAGTGTTTGGAAACGAGGGGTTATTTAGTAAATAAACCCCTTCGGGCGGCTGGTATGTCGGCTGGTAATGTCTGCGGCTGAGAGATTGTCCGAAAAATGAATATTTGGCTGAGAAGCGAAGCTTCGAGGGCAAATATGAAATTTCGAGGACAATCTCTCAGCTTAGGAAATTATCAGCCGACATACCAGCTAGCCAGATCATGATGGGGTTTATTTATTTTATAACCCTCCCATTAATTTATCACATCGCAATTAAACTGCGCGTAAACACAGTATAAAAAAGCCAGCGGTGATCTCATGGTGAATGCGCGTGATTGACGCAAGCAAGCTATGTACATTTGATTGTTTTAAATAACTTTATTTTCAGTGTGATTGGACCAAAACCTGACAAGCTGTCATTTGAAATTAACTCTCATAACGCCCCTTAGATCAAAAACTCCAAATTTGGCGCTTTTGGTTCACATTTTCTGACATGCTGTTCAAAAACTTGACTAGAAAGAAATTTTTATCACTATCGCTAGACTTAAAAAAACAAGTTTGGTTTCCTTCCATGTAAATAGGAGAACGGAAAAGTTGAAACTTGTGTTGACTATGTTTCTTTTTCACGGAAAAAATCGGAGGAGAAATATCGACGCGGACGGGTGTAATTGCGTGATAACTGTCCTGTGATTTTGCACCATGTGACATAAAGTAACCAATAAAATTGCGCCAAAATTAATAGGTGGGTCATAAATTAGGATATTAAGCCCTCCTTATCATATACCAATGTCATCAGAAACACCGTTGTTTGTTTTCTTTTTATAAAGGTTTTATAAACGGTTTAACTTTAACATAAGAAAAGATTGAACAAAATAATGGGATCTTGATGTCATTGAGACTTCATTCTGTCAGAGAAGTTGACCTTAAAGTCACAAAAGAAGTAGGAGACAAGTATGGGGAGGGTATGGCTTATAGCAATCTTGGCAATGCTTGTTATAGTCAAGGCAATTTTCAAAAAGCCATAGAGTACCACAACCTTGATCTTAAAATAGCGAAGGAAGTAGGAGACAAGCATGGGGAGGGTGAAGCTTATGGCAATCTTGGCAATGCTTATCAATCCCTTGGTGATTTTAAGAAAGCCATAGAGTACTGTACCCTCCATCTTGAAATAGCCAAAGAGGTAGGAGACAGGCATGGGGAGGGTTGTGCTTATTGCAATCTTGGTAGTGCTTATCAATTCCTAGGTGATTTTAAGAAAGCCATCGAGTACCTTAACCTTTGTCTTCCAATAGTTAAAGAAGTAGGAGACAAGGTTGGGGAGGGTAAAGTTTATGGCAACCTTGGAAATACTTATCACAGACAAGGAAACTTTGAAAAAGCCGTAGAGTACCACAAACTAAAGCTTGAAATGGCTAAAGAAGTAAGGGACAGGCATGGGGAGGGTGTTGCTTATGGCAGTCTTGGCAGTGCTCATCGTGATATGGGTGATTTTAAAAAAGCCATAGTGTATCAAAACCTAAGTCTTAAAATAGCTAAAGAAGTTGGAGACAAGGTTGGGGAGGGTAATTCTTATGGTAATATTGGCAATGCTTATCAATCCCTAGGTGATTTTAAAAAAGCCATCGAGTACCTCAACCTTTGTCTTAAAATAGCAAAAGAGGTAGGAGACAAGGTTGGGAAGGGTAAAGCTTATGGCAACCTTGGCAATGCTTATCAATCCCTTGGTGATTTTAGAAAAGCCATAGAGTACATCAACCTGCATCTTGACATAGCGAAAGAGGTCGGAGACAAGCATGGGGAGGGACAAGCTAATGGCAATCTTGGCAATGTTTATCAATCCTTAGGTGATTTTAGAAAAGCCATAGAGTACCACAACCTACATCTTGAAATAACTAAAGTGGTAGGAGACAGGCATGGGGAAGGTAAAGCTAATGGCAATCTTGGCAATGCTTATCAATCCCTAGGTGAATTAGAAAAAGCCATAGAGTACTTCAACCTAGCTCTTGAAATAGCTAAAGAAGTAGGAGACAAGGGTGCAGAGGGAAATTCTTATTGCAACTTTAGCAATGCTTATCAATCACTAGGTGATTTTAAACAAGCCATAGAGTACTGTAACTTACATCTTAAAATAGCTAAAGAGATAAGGGACAGGCATGGGGAGGGTATGGCCTATGGCAATCTTGGCAGTGCTCATCAATCCCTGGGTGATTTTAGAAAAGCCATAGAGTACCACAACCTACATCTTGAAATAACTAAAGTGGTAGGAGACAGGCTTGGAGAGGGACAAGCCAATGGCAATCTTGGCAATGATTATAAATCCTTAGGTGATTTTAAAAAAGCCATAAAGTACCTCAACCTACATCTTGAAATAGCTAAAGAAGTAGGAGACAAAGTTGGAGAAGGTCAAGCTTATGGTAATCTTGGCAATGTTTATTTTTTTCTGGGCGACGTAACAAAGGCCAAAGAGTCATACAACCTACTGCTCAAAATTGCACAAAAGGTCGAAGACAAATCCTTGGAGGCAAAGGCCCTCTATTTATTGGCACGCGTTTTCAATTCGCTGGGTCGACTGCCAGAAGCCGTTGAACATTTGCAAGCTAGCATAACCTTATTAAATGCTCTGAGATTACTTCTAAAATCTAAAGACGAGTGGAAAGTCAATTTTCGAAATCAGTATCAAAATGCGTATGCGGGTTTGTGGAAAGTTCTCGCAAATCAAGGTAAGATCGACGAAGCTTTAATTACTGCTGAGAAAGGACGAGCTCAAGCTTTGACTGACCTCATGGAATCCAGTTTTTGTGGAGGAGCAAGTCAGCCTAAGGGAGACGATGAAGATTTAGTAGTTTTAAAGAACATTCCATCAAACACTGTCTTTCAGGCAGTAGACGAAGATGACGTCTATCTTTGGGTTGTGTCCAAAGGAAAACAAGTTCAGTTAAGACAAATTCAACTCAAAGATTCTGTTTTAGAAAATAGTGGAGTAAGCCAGTCCTTTGAGTCGTTTGTCCTCGGTGTCTATACACAACTTGGTGTTCGTTCTAAAGTGAGTTGCGAGAATCGATCTTTGGATGATTTGAGGGAGAGCCGTGAAAAAAGGGTTGAGAAAACCGAGGAGTACACTCCTCATCCTTCTGTTCAACCTCCTGTTAAACAAGAAAAATGCTTGAGCACTTTGTATGATCTCATAATAAAGCCCGTGGCTGACCTGGTTGAAGGGGCTGAACTACTCATTGTTCCCGATGGACTGCTGTGGCGCGTTCCGTACGCTGCATTGAAGGATGGTAATTCTAAATACCTGTGTGAATCATTCAGAATCCGACTCGCTCCATCGTTAACAAGTCTCAGACTCATTGCCGATTGCCCAGAAGATTATCACAAAAGCAGTGGCGCGTTACTTGTAGGAGATCCGTGGGTAGCTGAGGTTACTAACGGCCGGGGTGAGAAACTCCTAGAGCAGCTTCCGTGTGCTGAAGAGGAAGTAGAAATGATCGGACGGATTTTGAAGAGCACTCCAATCACTGGTAGACAGGCCACGAAACGAGAGGTGTTGGAAAGACTCAGTTCCGTTTCCTTAGTTCATTTTGCGGCACACGGATGTTTGGATACTGGCGAAATTGCTCTCACGCCTGACCCACACCGACTATCTACGGTACCAACGAGGGAGGACTACATTTTAACAATTGGAGAAGTGTTGAATGCTCAAATTCGCGCCAGACTTGTTGTGCTTAGTTGCTGCTACAGTGGCCGGGGCGAGATCAAGGCTGAAGGTGTGGTCGGCATTGCACGCGCCTTTATGGGGGCTGGTGCTCAGTCTGTTCTGGTGTCCCTTTGGGCCATTGATGACGAGGCTACATTAGAATTCATGAAATGCTTTTATCGCCCCCTTGCAGAAGGTAACCGTGCAAGTGAGTCTCTGAACCTGGCCATGAAAAGCCTCAGGGAATCAGACAACTTCAGCGACGTCAAACACTGGGCGCCCTTCTTGCTGATTGGAGATGACATCACTCTGGACTTCAGTGCAAAGAAAGGAGAAAATTCATAGGTAAAATCGCATCCCTCAACATTTTTTTTTTCTCATCTCATAAATAATGATTAAAATATGGCACAAGAACCTCGTAGTTTTTTTATATTTATTCTCTATTTTTGGAAGTTTTAACCATTAACGCATCACAAGTTTACTTGTATTTCAAGCTATTTCAAATATGATTGATCTTTGTTAGTTTTGTGAAATGGAGCTTCACATGTGCAATTTTTATGTAGTAAAGAAGTAAAACAGACTACTTTATCATATTTTGATTTGTGGAATTGTCTTTAGTCCTACCTTTGCAATTATCGTCTTGCCGAAAACATCTTCAATCCCCCATCGCAGCCATACGCGGAATATTTTGTAAGTGTGTTGCAAATTGACTTCTGGTGTGCGTTTCCATGTCAGAAGAGATGGTTTATCAGACTTCGTATCACCGACACCACTTAACCGCGAATCGACTCACGGCAGAACGATTCGTCAACTGCCTTTGATGATACGCAATGGTTTGGGTGTATAAGACAACCCTCTGACACTTTCTCACAAATTGATATTATCTTTTTAAAAATCCGGGTTATGTTTTGTAAAGTTTTTTTTGCGAATGTAATCCATCTAAATCCAGTCTAATTCTGTTATTGCCAAGATTGCCATTCAAAGCATGATTTAAAGAACCAAGCAGCCAACATGTCTAGTGTATCTCATTTGTTTGGCAATGTGCTTTAGACGTGAAGCCCACTTCGTTGAAAGTCATAAGAGTGCGGTTAATTTGGGTTCCTTTCATCATTCAAACCTTTAAGTGTTCATTTTCAATGTTTTAAGAAAGAGAACCAGAGAGAGGGTTAACAATTCTCCACTTAATTCAAACAAAGAGAAACAGAGATGTAGAGTAATCTCTCAAGTTTTCATTTTTGGGAATTTCTAATATACATGACAGGGAATGTTTTATTTCCAGAAGGAAAATATTTACGCACATGAAATATGTCTACAATTAGAGGAAACTATGCAGTGTTCAACAGTAGCCATATCTGTAGAAAAGGCGTGTGAATAAAATGAGACTCAGGTCAGTGTTTGAAAAGGTTGAGGGCTTTAGAATAAGGCTTTCAATTTTTGAAATTTTCCTGTTTAATTAAAGTTTTTCTTTGCTTTGAACATATCTTACTATAATTTAAAAAATATCTCCGCTATTTGGAACATTTTATGTATTTAGGACTGGCTGGGAAGTCAAAAGTTAAAGATATATTGTATCCCAGCTATTTAAGAGGCAATTTTTTAACATCAATCTTAACTTAGCAGAGTCTGGTAACTACCATCTGTGTTCTGGTAATAGTTAACCTTGCACATTGTTAAATGTGATGTAACGTAGGATTTTTGAAACAAGCGGGAACAGTTTTAACAAAATATTATTGGTATAATGTTAATGTATTTAGATGTAAAGTAGTTAGTAGTTCGTTTCATTTCTAGTTTAAGATAATTGTTCATTTACCTTAGTTAATAAGCTCTTGAACTCCCAAGTTCAGAAGAAAATTTCTCCTAACTGATGCGAGTACGTTTCTTTGTTGCTTGATTTGGAGGATTCATTGTTACATCCCATTTCTAAGTGAAGGTTGTCCTTCCAGTTTATATTTTTGTTAATTCCCATTGACACTATATATGTTTGTCAGTATATTAATACTGTGAGGAGAATTTAAATAATGATCAGTCTTGGGAGTTAACGGGTTCATTTTAGTGTCTTTGTTTAGCACTTATTTTACTAAGTGATTATGACGATTTATTTTAGTTCCCTGTTTAATAATTTTGTAGTTCTTTTTTATAACAGAAATATATACTGTACAAGTACTGTGTTAATTTGTATTATCTACCTTTATTTTGTAAGGATTCTCAACAAGAGAAATACAGAGACTACAGATCTTATGGGGACTTCAAAGCTTGATTTGACCCGCGTGCGCCAAGTTGATAATCTGTGCAACTAATAGTGTACTAACATTCCATGTTTCAAGCCCACCCCTCCCCTCCCACTTGAGAAACGCGCGTCATCTCTTCGGTTGTATCTCTTCGGTTTTAAACACCGACGGACTCGTTCATAATTTTTCCTCACGCAAGTCTTTATCATTTTCACATTTGCGCATTCCTTTTTACTTCTTTCTTTTGCTGCATCCTTTTTTCTTTTCCATCGTTCAACAATTGAGAGAAAAGTTGCCTCGAATCATTAATCCAAAGTGAACCTCATGATTCCGTTCTTTCCAAAACTTGCATGACGCTATCAAATGCTTTTTTTAAAATGTTGATGTTCAGTTAGTCTTAGAGACTACTCCTGCACTTAACATATACCGACTTGAAGTCGCGTTCCCGCAAGACATTGGGTAAAAATCTTTTTCATTTGATCTGTTTTAGAGGCACCTCAAAAACGTCCAAACCTGAGTAGAATTAAAACAGAACTCAACCATCATAGCGTTAAAACAAATAGAGGCCTTCTATGGATGACAATCAAAGTTGATATTTTAAATAGCATACTTCTATTGCATTTGGTCCGTCCTTACGTTCTTTTCCTTTAAACCATCTTTACGCGCACTTCTTTCATCGTCCTTAACTTTATTCTTCCGCGCGCTACATTAGACGCGATCGTCTCCTTGTCTGTTTCAGTTTCACTCGTCTCAATCCTCGTTCAACGTCAGTCTTCTTACAACTCGTATGCCTCCCTACTCCCCCAGAGTAGTTGTTGTCAACCTCTGATTAACTTGAGGTTTCATTAAGTCACTTCAATCCACCTAGGATAGTGTGCACTTAACATCATCTCTAGCGTCCTTTCAGCTTTCAGTTTGACCGGATTCCCAGTACACAAAATCTCTCACTTTTAAAGTGTCACGTGTCAGTGTTTGATCTCCTCAGTCCTCTCATCACAGATGCAGTTATAAAGCGAAATAGCTGTCTCCAGGTCTCGGCGACATAATCGGTGCATTTTGTTGGAAACGAGTCCTTCAGTGTCCAAATTAAGGCTTCTTCTATCATCTGATTGGGAATGGGTCAAACTCCTGTCCAAGGTCCACCTACACAGGAAATCCAAGATGGCGGCAGGCCAACAGAGTTGGTAGCCGCCATCTTGGATGCAGACGCAGCGAAGACCCTGGAAAAGAGTTTTGACAAGACAATAATTAAGAAAGCATAAGTTGCTATAATACTTCCTGAGAGGTGGTAGACAACAACTTGAGAGCAAACACGTGCGGTCCATTATTCAACTCCATGCCTCCTTACATCGTAGAATAAACTCCTTGAATACACACGCCTCTATGCCCCTCTCCCCCCTCTTTAATAATACTATACATACCTCTACTGCAGTTTTTATCGTTATACAGCACAATACAACAATATGTATCCGTTAATAACACTATATATACTTCCCTTTACTGGTTCGAAATCAATGGTTCGAATCCCGTACAGGCCTGATTTTTTTCAGGTCTGATTTTCGCTATTGCATAAATAGCGCTCTCTACTGCGAGGATCGTGCATCATACGTATCTAATACCGCAGTTCAAAATATATGAACTTCATATATTCATTGTAAGTATAGTCTAGCCTTGTATAACAAAAGGTACCCCTAGATTGAGCTACATGTATGCTTCCCTTTACAGCAGTTTACATCACAATACAGCGCCATACATCAATATGTACCCCTAGATAACAATATGCTTCACACTTCTGCAGTTTACATTATCATCCAGCGCTATACAACAATGTGTAGCATTAAGTATCCTTGATCAGCATAATAGAATACATACATCGAAATGTTCCAGTCTCACGGACCATGGTTTATGTCTTTCTCCAAGGTTCATCAAATACTCCATGAAAATCTCTGCGTCATTTATAGAAAACACTGCATTTTCCAGGGCAGTCATGACTCGTCTGACGTGAAGATACATAGACCGAGAGTTGATTACGTCTTCGAGTTTCAAACTCTTAAAGGCGGGAAATACGTCTTGAATTCTTGGGTTGCACTCAAAAAGTCTGAAACACAGTCATTCATTAACATCATTCTAAACTCTGAATAATGGGATCTCCATTTACGTTTATTTTAACGAATGAATTCCACTCCCATTGTGCCAGTTATACAAAGAAGTCAAGACATTGAGCAATGCCCACAACAAAACACAGCTACAGAGTTGTGAATCTCCATCCTCATTCCCATTAGAACTATGCTGTTAGGAAGGTAGTGTGCATGCATGTGTTTTTAAATTCAGTTTTGCAAAAAAGTATGGACCCGTTTAATTGGCAAGAAAACAGACGAAATACGCAACAGCGCTCGTACATTTTTCGGGTTATTCTCCACAACCGGCGCTCGGTTTCTGGCGACTTGTTCAAGTATATTACAGCACTATTTAAGACGTAACTTATCTCTTTATACAATAGGAAATAAACAAACAACAGGTGGCGCCTTTAAATGGACCTAAAGCACGTTATGATAAGTAGGCAAGTCTTTCTGCAATAATGGTCATCAACAATTCATAAACATCGGTAGTGGCTGTGAAAGTTAACGCGTTATATTCGATCTTTTTGCATTTGGAAAACCCATTTGTATCTATACGATGACTAGTCCTTTCTCACACAGATGTAAAAATTATTCTGAGCCTGATCTGGTCGCAGGTGATTTAGATAGTTAAAACGTGTCAGCAAAAATAAACAGCTACTGATCCTTTTCATTAACTTGTATATTATTGTTCTCAGTTATCCAAGAAATGCTTAATTTTTTCTTCTCATTTCTTAAATGACTCAAATGTTTGGATTTTTCGTCCAGGGTCGAACTTTTCTTGTAATAAATTTGGATTCCAAAGACACAATGGTGACCTAATGACATAATTTATTAAAAAAAAAAAAAAAAAAGCAATTCAGAGATAAATCCATTTTTGGCGAACGTCACTTTATAAAAAACAGACATAATAATCTAGTTTGAAAGGTGCACGCATTACTTCTCGCGTTCAGTTGAAAAAGTTACACAAGGATAATTTTTTTTAATGGGAGGTCTCGACATTCATTTTCTTTTTTTCATGGAATGAATTGCAACGAACCAGAAATAGCGAATATTAAAAACACTTACCGTACAAACATTTTCTTCCCTATGACGCTCTTAACCGGCTCAACAAGTTTCCAAAATTCTCTTAAAATGCATTTTTGTTCGTGTGATAGCGGAATGTCTCTGATTCTCGAAGCCGATGTTGCTGCAGCAACTGAGACTACTGTTTGGATTCTGTTATTACGCGACGCAGAACAACCCATGGTATTTATGGTTTGGCTGTCAAACGTAAAATGAAGATGTGTGCTATAGACGTCAACTAAATAGATTAATGAATCCAGCTGCTGTTCCACGCAAGAGAGAGTTGTCATACTCTGAAATGATGGGTAAACACTCTGACGTCATCTGCACAAAAGGTATTTTTTTATATCGACCAACATCTTGATGTAGTTGTTCATTAAGAAGAGACAGACAAACGCTGTCTCTACAAAAATTACTTAATACTTAAATGAATGATTCGTGCATGATTGAAAATTGGAAAATCTTTTAGCATTTTTCCCGACAAGAACATGCTGGCATTAAGTCAACACTTCGATCAGCTATGAATTGGCATTTCAGATATGATGATCGCGTCTGTCAGGTATATTTACAATTGCATGAGACGTTGTACCTCCATTTAAGCTCTGATTTCTTCCCCTCGCTGTCTCCAACCTATCTAACTGTCGTCGAACAGTCTCCCTCTGCGATTGGGCCATTTGGTAAATGTTATTTTTCTAGTTTGCCGATGCATGGCGTGTGATAATGAGAATTTTGAAATTTTATTTTTTTCTAATCACCAGATGTCCTAGGAATTTTATCCGCGATATTAAGCGGAAGCCACGAGTTTTCAACCACAGCTAAAGCCCCAAAAGTACAAACAATGTGCAACTATACACAAATGTATTGCGTGAACTTTCCTTCGTTCTTCAAACCACTGATTTTCTAATACTTATACCGTAGTTTTAAAATTTATTCATTAAAATACTGTGCAAATGTTAATCGTAGACTAAAGCTGGCTTGATCTGTTGCCATGGGCCATCTTGCAAAAATTTTCGAAAAAAATATGTTGATGCGAACGAATTATTTCTCTGTTGTAACTCCTACATCCCTTAACGGACGGATTCAGACGGCGAATTTAGGATCCAATCCACCGCATATCAATGCAAGAAGGATATAGCTCTCCTACTTTCAGAAGAGTTAACCATGATAGTGTGGCTGGCCTCGCTATGTATTTTCACTGCCATCTCCATAGCTACTTTTCGGAATGTTCCTCAGTTGCCTGGTTACAAGGCAATCTCATATCAGCTCATACTTGTTCCTAAATTCTTGACTCTCGATCGGTTTTCTTCTCACTCTTGCCTTATGTCGATACATCAATCTTTTCATTTCTATCGAGTCTTCTTCGTCTCGGGTCATAATTTTTTTCTTGATGGTAAGTTATGTACTCAGAACTTTAGCCGTTGGATTTCTAACTAACGGTCTTCGAATTTTTTTATTGTTACCGTTATCAGTCTGATGGCTACCCTTTTTAGCTGTGAGTGTGAAAATCCGCGAGATGCATAAAGGATCCGTAGCTGAGAATCCCCTAGATATGGATACTATAAACACACTTTTGGCAGTTTTTGGCACCACCGTTGTTAGAATTTCCTTAATGATTTTCTTTTGGGAAAAGCTTTTCAGCGATGATAGGAACATCCTTTGCAACCATATTCCTTTGGAGTGAAAAAAAAGAAACGAAAATCACACCCGGGCTCCTACTCTCATCCCCAGGGACACTCATTTTCATTTATTTCAAACTCAAAGAAATGCTTGTTAAATGTGTTTTTGAGACTTATATTACCTCTTAAGTTTAGTGCGTACAGTGCCTTGGAAACATGTAAAAATGAGAAACAATAATACTGAAGTTTAGCTAATGAGAACGTATGAAAAGTAAGAGAATAATGTTACGGGAAGCGCTTGAGAAGTACTGTACGTAATTTTAAGGTGTCCATAAGAAGTATGCTATGTTTTTTTGGGAGATTTCTATTCCAAATGCAATCTATTTGGTTCACTTTGGTTGCTTTTGGCCTCTCATCACTCTCACCAGTGGCAGGTATTAACAACGTATGAAAAAAAGGGTTAAGGTTCTAAAGAAACTGTGGTGCTTCGTCGGTATAGGTTCAATGAGATATTTTGGTTTTATCAACTGAGGTGAACGTAAATTGGCCACCGTACAGTTTCCAAATCGGAATGTTCCAGCGTCAGCCCTCCTCAGTGTGAATAGAAGGATTGAGTTACAACAGCTATCAAAAAATCTAAAAATATAAGTAGGTCATCCCTGGGTAGGAAAATCTGAAAAATCCTTTCAGAGAAAAAACTGGAAATATATTCCCCGAAGCAGTGTAGCGCCACAAACCCTCCGAGGTCTAAATATGTATGCAGTAATTAAATGATAATAAGATAAATAACAGTTTATGTTCACGGTACAACAGAATTATGTAAATATATTCCAAGAGCAATTAGTTTCTAATATTTGTAAGACTTACCTCTTATGTGTTATTTTAAAAGTGCTGATGAGATCAGGGGAAAGTGAGAAGTAACAAGGTAGTATAGCTTATTGGAATTGGAACTTGTGAGAGTCAGGGAACAAGAAGGGCACATGAGAAATATTGAATTTTTATGTCTATAAATATGGTGAATAGTCAGTTTTTGGGAGTTTCCTCTAATCGTAATTTTTAGCTGAAAGCCAAAATTTTGCCACAATTACAGCTGAAATTGATACAGTATAACTGATTTTCGCGAGTCGTGAGCCGTTGATAAACTGATAATTGATTTACCACTGATTTTAAAGCACTTCCGGTTACGAAGCGCGTCATAAAATATGTATACTTCAACCTTGAATTGAATCATTGACCACTTTCAAAAATGGGTGCCGGATTAATATTCTTTTGTTTAAATTTAAATTAGCCTTTCTTGCCTCGCTTGAGATAATGTATTCTTTTGAATTTTGTACTGGAGAACGAGGCCAGAAAGGCTAATTTAAATTTAAACAAAAGAATATTAATCCGGCAGCCATTTATGAAAGTGGTTTATGGTCCATGGGACTCTCCTCTTTCACAAAACAGCTGCCATTTTTTCACAGCGGCGACAAGGTTGCAGCTTAGAACGGTTTATTGAGATTCTTCGTCCCATAACATACCTGTGGAGTCTTACTTGGTACTTTGTCAGTTCTAGTGACTTTCTTTGAAACATTTCCACGATGGACTGAGTTGGCACGATCGCAAAATAGTCAAACGTTGCTTCCGTTTCCGCGACAGAGGTAATCAAGGAAGCGTGGTTGTATCAGATATTTAAACATAAGGTAAATACTTTTATTTCGAGTTTCTCAGTTAACATTTTCTTCTTCAAATATTTTAATCTGTCCTAATTTTCCCTGATTTTCGGCAATAAAAGACCCTCAAACCGCCGAGTATTGCTAACTTTTTCTTTATTCTCACGTGCTGTGTATTGCCGCTTCCATGCAGTTGGTTATAACATGTTTTTAGCTAAACACTATGAACTTACATGTTGCAGCTGTTGAATTCACAAAGTATCAAAAAAAAAAAATACCAGGTATTTACGCTCGGACGAAATAAATGATTCGGGAGAGTTAAGGAATATCCAAATGATCGATTAAATTTACGCAGTGCTAGCGCTGATGATGGAAAAACTTTCAGTTTCGTTTTCGTGTCATGTTGCTAGAGTATGCAGTTCGTGTTTTGCACTAGCTTTCATGTTTAGATTATGTATTAACTTAACTGAAATGCTCCTCTATTAACGATGCATCTAATCAAAAAAAGATAAACATTTCAGGCGTATTCCTTGTGTTTATTTTTTGTTAGTTTAACAGTTATTTTGTACTTTTGATAGACTGTTAGATTCTCCTTCCAGACAGTGTATGTTAATTTATTCCCCTGTTTAACATTGGAACAATTAAGTTGGTGTCAACTAGGGTTTTATTCCAAGCATCCTTTCAGCTCTATTAAATTTTCAGAATCCAATTCAACAATTGTTAATGGTTGATTTGTATCAGTAAAGTTTTACCTTTTGCTATCAGCTAATAAAATGTGATCAGCATCAAGAATCACAACAACTGAATATCTCCAGTCAATTTATTTTATTAAAACTGGATTAGTTTTACATTTGGCTGCATGTATCTAAGTCTGTGTCCGGTGATAATCATATTATTACGTGGCAAGTAGTCTTGAGATAAATTCAAAAGTTTTGATTGGTTCTTATACTTGGTGAGGGTTTGCTATATGGACCATTTTCTTTAAAAAGGTCATACACAATGTATTTTTTTCTTGAAAGCCGGAAAACTCAAAGTAAACTAGTTTAGTCCAAGGGACATTTTAAACTACTTGCTCTTACTTTGCTTTCTCAAGCCATTATACCGGGAAATTATTGGCATGCAGTCATTTCTGTACTGCCACAACCTTGGGCCAATATTTTCCAGTACAGCCCTAATTGTGCTTGATCTGTTAGTAAGAAGTTAGGACTGGCTTTTACATAAATACTTTGCATGTTTCTCAGGTTATTTTGAATTCCATAGCAATTTTCTTGTTGCTCTGCATTGATTGAAATTTTTTGTAAATATAAATCCTCTATTGAAGACAGCTAGCAAGGATTTAGCTATGATATCTGAGAATAACAGATCTTGATGATTAAGAGAATTAAAGACTTGTACATTAGTTTCAAAGACAAATCAATTATATGCGCAAAACAATGGAACATATAATGATTGCAAAAAATAAAAAAACAATTAGCTATAAATTATGTGCATACCACCTGTCAAGTATTAAAATCCATTTCAACATACATCAGCACATTGGCATCAGTTCAAGTGGAAATAAAGCAAAAGGTCTACCCATTGCATTGTCAACAAGTTTTGACCAAGATCTCAATTTGATAATCCAATAAGAGAATTTTACTTTGGTTTTGTAAAATTTCTTTTTCATGAGAAAGGACTCAGCATAAACTCTCCCCTCCAGGGGAGAAGTGGTGGCCTAATTGTTAGTGGTTTCAGGACTCAGGGTCAAGATGTCTGCATTTGTAACCTGGCCAGGGCATTGTGTTTTGTTTTTGTGCAAGAAACTTTACTCTCAGAGTGTCTCTCTTCACCCAGGAGTGTACCTGGGTACTAGTGAATAATTTGTCAGGGAAGCCTGATGAAATGCCAGGGGTAACCGTGGGATACTGATTGGCATGACCCTTCCTAAGGGGGGAAAAGTAATACACACAATTGCTTTTTGTAAGGAAACCAGGATGAGATATGGCTGGATGGGCTTACATTGCTCTAATACAGACTTGATCTACCTTAATTGTTACCTACTGTAACAGCTTTCTTCCCAACAGCCTCTTAGTTCAAATGATTTAAATTGCTGTTACAAACTGTGAACTTGCAACTCACAGATGTTGATTTAGACTAGCTTTTGTAATTTACCTCAGTCAAGACTGTATTTTTTAAATCTTAATTATAATTGATTATAATGAGAAGTGAATTACATTTTACTGTTCATTTAAAAATAAATTATTGTTTTCTTCACTATAGATATCTTTTGTTTTTTTGCCACTTACCAATAACTTGTTTTTATGCTATTTTAGAATGTATTGGCTTGTTATAATTTTGTGTCAATGTATCCCTCCCATTCTTCAAAGAGAAAAATATTAACTTTGCAATTGGGTATGTTGAGCTGATGTTCATTACCATTTATAACCATGCATCTTTTTTTCAGGCCAAGATAATTTAAACTAGGAACTTTGTAAGAATTAAGCCTTTTTCTCACAGTTGTTATGGCTACAGAAAGAGGTCCAATTAAAGTTCCATGTGAAAATGAAGACTTACCCGAAAAAGAAAATGCAGCAGGCGAGGACGGTTTACGAGGTGAGTTGGGTTCAACTTTAACCTCAACTTGTCACCTGGCTTTTTGTTTATCTTAGGGTTCTTATCTCAGTTTTCTTTCTTCTTGCACTTAGTTTGTTTCAAAGTAGGGAATGCACTTTCTTCTTAACAACAACCACAACAACAACAGAGTCTGACTCGTTGGATGAGCTTTTAATAAAAAAAACCATCTCTGAAGGATTTTTCCTGGGGGGCGGGTGGGGGGAGAGGGGGTGAGGGCTGCAATCATTATCTCAGGTACAATACTGTATTGTCAAGGGGGGATGGGTCATCAGGGTCCAATCAGGCAGGTGCTAAGGTGGCAGCTAGCACAAAAGACAAAAATCTGCAGATTCTAAATTTCCAGATCTTGGCAGCTCTGCTTTTACACTTAAATAAACTACCCTCAGAATTTGACACAAATAATTATCTCTTACTTTTTCTTTGCAGCCAGAGCTGATGTTTACCGGAATCAGGGTAATGAGGCCTTTAAGAAAGGAGATTTTCTCAATGCCATTCACTTTTACACAGAAGGAATTAAAGTGAACTGCAATGACAAAGAACTGAAGGCCAAACTGTATAACAACAGGGCGATTGCACATTTTAAGCTGGGTAAGATAATTAAACTTTCAATATGCATTTTTCTCTTTCAAAGGGCTGTAGTGGTTTTCTGAAAAAGAGTGATGATTTTAAATTATGTTCCCGGACAACGGTTCCTTGAAAAAATATATTCCTTATCATTGGCCTGTAAATCATTATTTAAAATGAAATATTAAATAATTTGATAATAATAAAGTCAGTAATGCAGGAAGTCGTTCCCCAATCTTGTCATGTAAAAAACACTCGCTTCCAGATTGAATTAGCATTAGAACATAACTAGCAGAGCCGCGCAATCAAATTCAATAAATGTAAGCGCGGTGCTCAAAATGTGCATGCTGATAGCGTCAGCAAATCGCTTCGCCAGAAATCTTTTTTCGCGCAAGCAGGCATTGTTAGCGTGGGGATAAATAATAATTATATTTCGCGACTATAATGGATACAAAAAAAAGACTCGGCCTACTAGTCGGAAAGCGAAGACAATTTTTCGACCTTTTCCCTTGAGCTAGAGTTCTTAACTGAGGCAGAAAAAGAGGAAAACAGTGGAAAAGGAGACTCGACATCAGCGCCGTCACGATTCGCTGCAATTGATATTGTTGTCCGTTTTTCGCGTCGGATTTGATGCACAATTCCACCGGCTATGTTCTAAAACAATTGGTTCGTACTTTCAGTTGTGTGCACTATCGAGTTATAAAACACGTGAGAAGTTTGGAGAGCACTCGAGAAGCTAGAGTTGCCCTTGGCTATTGCCTCAGGCAACCCTTACGCTTCTTTCGTGCTCTCCAAACTTCCCTCGTGTTCCATAAACTCGATAGTGCACGCTAAAGCATGAACCAGTTGTTAATTGGAATTTGGAGTGTTGGGGAGCAGGGATGGTGCAGTGGTGAGAGCGCTCACCTCCTACCACTGTGGCCAGGGTTTGATTCCCAAATCTGGTGTCACATGTGGCTTTGAGTTTGTTGTTCATTCTCGTCTTTGCTCCTAGTGTTTTTCTCAGCGTCCTCCGGTTTTTCTCCCTTCACAAAAACCAACATCATACGAATTAATAAGTGATTTCTCATCCCAGAAATCAATAAACATCACAAGTTTCCTAAAATTATCTTTAAGTGATGGGTTTCCTACATTTAAGCTAATTTGACATTTTTATTTCAAAAAAACAGGAAATCACCAGGATTCACTGAGTGATGCAAAAGCTGCCACTGAGTTACAACCAACTTTCCTTAAAGCAATTGTGAGAGGTTAGATATGTTAGTTGGGATATAACCGAAAATAAAGTATTAATATCAAATGAATTTTTTTTTACTTTGTATTTTAATTGACTTTGAAACTTAATCAGCATATTCCATATGCCCTTTCCAGATTTCATTCAAATTTGGTGAATTTGATGGTCATGTTCAAGAAGAACTAAAAAATGTATCCCATTGTATAAAAGAAATATGTAAATATGTAAATTAGCACTCATCATGGTTGCTTCAAAATTGCTGCCGACGATCTTGTTCTTTTTGGTCTTCTCAAGTTTACTTCATCAGCGAATTCATACTGGAGATGACGATAGTACCATCGGTTACCATTCCCAAAGTTCATGTTCGTTGGTGCGAAATTTCCCACGTCTTATTTTTTCGGTTTACAGTCGAAAGGGCGGCATCGTCACGCCATTTTAGTTTCGCCCGCTTCCATCAACCGAAATTGAAATCCACCAAACGCGGATTTACATGTCTTAAAATCCCTGGAAAAGACCCAGACTTCGACCTTACAGTCTTCATGGATGTGGAAACGAACCCTGGACCTTCAGAAATCAAGAATTCTCGATCCTTCCAAACTCTTCATCCGCCCTCGCCGAGATGTTTTCGTTTACATCGACGAGAAACCATCATCTCATTACGGCGCTATACTACATCCAACCTGTCCCAAAATTTGCTCCTTACATTAAAAAATCTTGATATTCTCCGGTGTAGGGGAGTCCGAGCTGGCAAACAATCTCCAAATCGAAAGAGGCAAGTCCATCAGCAACTATGTTACCACCACTTCGAAGGAACGAATTAGAGTGCGAATCAACACCCGAGTTCCTTCTACGACGACCTCGCGGTATCGTGGCAGGAATCGCCCTTACATTAGGAGAGGCCTACGAGGTCCCTTCTATTTTAATTACAAACATTTGCAATCTATCGAACAAGGTTGACGACTTAAATCAAGTCGCCAGTCACAACAAAACTGATGTCATTTGTATAACTGAGACTTGGCTTTCACAATTGCTACCAGATTCAGCCGTCTCACTACCAGGATTTCTGTTATTGAGAAATGACAGAAAAAACCAGTCCTGTGGCGGCGTTTCCATATACATTAAGGAGATGTATACATCAAGGAGATGTATACATCAACGAGTTTTTCTCGTTGCCATGTTCCCACCAATAACGTAGCTCCATTTTCTGCCTTTAAGAGCACACACAACCCACAATTCCTCTATTCGCTCCAACGAAGGGCTAACGCTCGACACGTCAGCTTTTGTAAACGTTACGGTGGCCAATTTACCATTTCAACTTTGTTGATATATCCAGATTATTTCGTTACCCCCACCGACGCAGCCCCAAACAGTTTCTTTAAAAACTATCAGCCTTTATTCATTTGTTAGACCAGGTGTTTGACTCTATCGACCGACGTCAATATGCACGTCATGGACACTCTACAGTGCACGCACTAATTTATTTAATGCAAGCTATACACAAAGCTATTGATTCAGGTAACTGCTCTGTTCGGATAGTTTTTGCTGATTTTACTAAAGGTTTCGATATCATAGACCTCTCAGTATTATTAGATGAACTCAGATTGTTCAACATCGATCAAACTCTGTTTTTTTGGATTCGTTCCTTTCTTACAAACCGGACACAAGGTGTACCATGGAAGCAAGTCAATGGTGGCGTCCCACCGGGAACAAAACTCAGATTGACGCTCTTTACTGTTATGATAAACAAGCTACTCAGTAATTGGCATATGCGTACGAAGTATGTTGATGACACTACTGCATTTGAGATCATTCCAAGGAACTCCGTCAGTATGCTAGATGTAGTTGTCAGACAAATCCATGATTATTGCATAGAACATAGGATGAAATTAAAACCCAAAAATGTAAAGAAATGTACGTAAATTTCATGAAGAATTCGATTACTGCAATGCGACCTATAAGTGTTGGAAATCAAGAAGTGGAGCGGGTAGGAACTTATAAGCTTTTAGGAGTTATAATTAGAGATGACCTTAAATGGAACACTCACGTTGAATATGTGACTGCCAAGGCAGCTAAGAAATTATACGCTCTAAGGTTGTTGAAACGCGCAGGAGTTATGCCAGAAGACATGCTTAAGGTATACACTTGTAATATCAGATCGGTCCTAGAGTATGCTGCGGAAGTGTGGCAAGACATCCCCGCATACCTCTCCGATGCTATTGAATCCATACAAAAAGAGCCTTAAAAATTATATTCCCAAATTTTAGTTATCAACAAGCCCTAGACCAGGCAAAATTGTCATTGTTGGTAGATCGTAGGATATTCGTTTGTAAAAAGTTGATGGCGGAAATGAGGAATGAAGACCACCCCATATCTTTCTTAGCTCCGCAAGCTATGACAAGTTCTTTTCCTTATCAGGAAATACCAAAGCCACAACAAAAATGAAAACAACAAAAAGAACAAATGACTTTTTTACTTTTAGGTATTCCTAGACTTAACTATTATTGTAATACTTATTACAATTATTCCAATCTTAAGACTTATTATTGTAAATAGACTTTATTATTGTATCTAGTAAGATTCTTTCTAATATCCTTAGAATTCGATTACTGCAATGCGACCTATAAGTGTTGGAAATCAAGAAGTGGAGCGGGTAGGAACTTATAAGCTTTTAGGAGTTATAATTAGAGATGACCTTAAATGGAACACTCACGTTGAATATGTGACTGCCAAGGCAGCTAAGAAATTATACGCTCTAAGGTTGTTGAAACGCGCAGGAGTTATGCCAGAAGACATGCTTAAGGTATACACTTGTAATATCAGATCGGTCCTAGAGTATGCTGCGGAAGTGTGGCAAGACATCCCCGCATACCTCTCCGATGCTATTGAATCCATACAAAAAGAGCCTTAAAAATTATATTCCCAAATTTTAGTTATCAACAAGCCCTAGACCAGGCAAAATTGTCATTGTTGGTAGATCGTAGGATATTCGTTTGTAAAAAGTTGATGGCGGAAATGAGGAATGAAGACCACCCCATATCTTTCTTAGCTCCGCAAGCTATGACAAGTTCTTTTCCTTATCAGGAAATACCAAAGCCACAACAAAAATGAAAACAACAAAAAGAACAAATGACTTTTTTACTTTTAGGTATTCCTAGACTTAACTATTATTGTAATACTTATTACAATTATTCCAATCTTAAGACTTATTATTGTAAATAGACTTTATTATTGTATCTAGTAAGATTCTTTCTAATATCCTTGTAAAATTACACTGTTCAGTTATTCAGTTTTTGAACTGCCAGAAGTGTTAAAAAGCTACCATCATCATACCATCATCATCATCAAAGTTATTCAAAATATGGTTTTCCTTTTTCTTATTTTTGCATTACATGTGTTATTCTTACCAACCTATCTCTTCCTAATTTTATGGGAATTATCAGTTCCGACAGAGCTGACTAACGTATACGCATGCGGCAGGTTTTGCCGCGGAAACACGAATTTTGAGTCCTTCGCATGGTTGATTTCCTATTCTGTTGCTTCGAGGCGTCGTTTTCCTTGCCGCTTTTCTTTTACAGATCAAACTCCAAAAATTTGGTACACCCCCAAAAAATTTTCAAAAATTAATTTTCTCCTTTAAACCTTTGGAAATAGGAAAGTGCCTTCGACGAAAACAGAGTTCCTCGGTTTTAATGATCAGCCCTTATTATTTTCCGCTAATTTCGCTAAATTTTAGACTCAGCACACTTGAGCCCGTGTTGTTGACCGCATACCCGATGATTTAGCATTTGTCACCTCTGTCATCAGTCCCAATATGAGTGTTCTTGAAAGTTTGAATTACCAGAAATCTAATGCAACTGAAACATCTAGGGCCTGTTTACTTTATTGTAAATTGGCTTTTAATGTTCCATGAAATAGTAATAATAACAGTAGCAAACAGCAACAGCAAACTTTATTTATTTACTTTTAATTATTAATTACAGAATAATTTACAGAAAGCAATATCCACTGCCCGCAGATAGCAGATTAGCTAGTTGAGGCAACAAGTGGTTGCACAAATTCATATTCTATATATATATATATATATATACAAAATAATATAAATGGCTCACAAGAAAGACTTGAAAAGAAGAGTAACAAATGTTAAATAAGTAAACAAATAAATAAAAACAAATTCACCTTAATTAAGTTTACATTGGAAATATAAGAAGCTGACTTTTCAGGAAATTTTTGTTATGAAGTCAGGTAAATCAATATAATTATTTTCTTCTGAAAGTATTCGGAGTAAAGTGTCGTGGACATTGATTTTAAAGTTAATTTTGGACATTTGACGCATTTCACAGGGTAACCTATTCCAGATTTTTACGCCATACTTTGAAAAAGACCTAGTTTGTTTGTCTAACTTGAGTATTTAAAATAATAGTCACCTCTTGAAGATGATCTTTTACTATATGAATGAATAGTAGATTGGGAAGCAAATAAGTTAGATATGTTAGTAGGCGTTAAGCTGTTGGATATATCATGCATTAGAATAGCAACGGATTTAAGGTAGAGTAGATCTAAGGGAAGAAAGTTAGAGGAGACAAAATAGTTTAGTTAAGTTTATTAGCTTCGTCAACCGGCAGGAACACCGCACCAGCTTGCGCCAATTACTGCGGGCCCAGTAAACCCACCCATCCCACCCCAGGGGAGGACATCCATCACACACTAATCTCGTGCGTGGGAAATCAACGTCTCCTACCCCTAACCCTGCAGGAGACGGGACCTCCATTTATTCGTCCCTCTCCGAGAAGACTAGAATATCGAACCATTTCTTGATGTTACAGAAAGGTAGCAAATTCTTCTCAATTATTTTAAGACCTTGAGTGTTGGTCCGGCCGGGACTTGAACTCTCCACCTCCCGCACAACAGTCCAGCGCACTATCCATTGGGCTAACTGGGCGGCGGTTAACAAGATAAAATAAGATACTGCAAGAGAATTGTAGTCAGCGAAGAACATGAGGCGGAAAGTGCGTTTTTGAAGAATAAGAATTTTGTTTTTGTAAGTTTTAGAAGCTTGCCCCTGAGCGACTATGCCTGTTTTTCTTTTGCTTTTGTTTGTTTGTTTGTTTCCTTTTCTTCTAATCTGTAATGTTTTAGCTTTAAATGGTTTAATTTCTGGTTCTTTTCTTAAAATTGAGTGCGAGTAAATATATAAGATCTTTGTGTTGTTTCCTACAGGAGCCACTGCCTGTGTTGGACTGAAGAGATTTAAAGAAGCAATTACTTGGTGTGATAAGGGATTAGCTGTATCCTTTGAAGGAATCTTGACCATTGACATATAGTTTATGGGAGAAAATATGAAGAAGGGTATCAATTTATATGGGTACTTTTCAGCTCATGCTTTATGTGATTAAAAAAAGTGGGAAAAGTGGTATACTCTTTTCAGCCACGACCTTGTCGTACTCTTCCTGCTACGGATGGTACATATAATGTTTGGTTAAAGACTCTAATATTCATGCAGCCAGTGTGTACATTGTTCCTGGGCAAGAGATCTCTCTGAAACGCGTGGAAAGGTAAGCTTAGTAATGTTCAGGTGGCGATATTCTTCCCTGACTTTTGCCCACTACTGACACATGCTGCCCAAAGAAAACAGGCAATCAAGTGTTTGGAAACAAGGGGCTATATTCAGATATCTCGAGTTAAAATTTGAGACTGTAGACAGAAAGGAAACTTTATGTTATGTGCAGATTTACTTCAGAACTAAGTCTTTATTGCATAGATGAAACATTCACTTCAGTTGTAAGCCCTTAAATCAAATACCGATGTGATCAGAAACACCTTTTTCGTTTTTGTATTTTGTTTTTTGATGTTTTATTAATGGTGTAACCTTAACATAAAAAAAGATTGAAAAAAAGAATAAGATCTTGTTGTCATTGAGAAGTCATTCTGTCAGAGAAGTGGGAGATAAGTCCGTGGAGGAAAAAGATCATATCAGCTGTGATCACACCAGTGCAAGTTCTGGTGATGTAAAGAAAGTAATAGACTACTATAATCAACTTGCTAAAATTGCCAAAGAAATGGGTGAGAAGTCAGCTGAAGGGTGTGCTTATGGTGAACTCGGGAATGTTTTTCTGAGTGTAGGTGAAATCAAAAGAGCTGTAAACTACTACAGCCTTTGTCTTGATATTGCTAAACATGTTGGTGACACACCTCTAAAGGGAAAAGCCTACAGCAGTCTTGGCAGTGCTCATCACAGACTCGGTGATTTAAAGAAAGCCATTGAGTACCACCAACTACACCTTAAAGTAACTAAACAAGTAGGAGTCAAGTATGAAGAGAGTGTGGCTTATAGCAATCTTGGCAATGCTTATCAGAGTCTGGGTGATTTCAAAAAAGCCGTAGAGTACCACAACTTACAGCTTAAAATAGCTAAAGAAATAGGAGACAAGGGCGGGGAGGGTAATGCTTATGGCAGTCTTGGCAATGCTTATCAGTCCCTAGGTGATCTAAAAAAGGCCATAAAGTACCACAACCTACATCTTAAAATAGCTAAAGAAATAAGAGACAAGGGTGGGGAGGGCAATGCAAATGGCAATCTTGGCAATGCTTATCTATCCCTGGGTGATTTCCAAAAAGCATTAGAGTACCACAAACTACATCTTGAAGTAGCTAAAGAAATAGGAGACAAGTGTGGGGAGGGTCGAGCTTATGGAAATCTTGGTAATGCCTATCAGAGTCTGGGTGATTTCAAAACAGCATTAGAGTACCACAAACTACATCTTGAAATAGCTAAGAAAATAGGAGACAAGGGTGGGGAGGGTAATGCTTATGGCAGTCTTGGCAATGCTTATCAATCCCTGGGTGATTTCCAAAAAGCCATAGAGTACCACAAACTAGATGTTGAAATGGCTAAAGAAATAGGAGACAAGGGTGGGAAGGGTCAAGCTTATGGAAATCTTGGTAATGCCTATCAGAGTCTGGGTGATTTCAAAAAAGCATTAGAGTACCACAAACTATATCTTGAAATAGCTAAAGAAATAGGAGACAAGGGTGGGGAGGGTAAAGCTTATGGAAATCTTGGTAATGCCTATCAGAGTCTGGGTGATTTGAAAAAAGCATTAGAGTGCCACAAACTATGTCTTGAAATAGCTAAAGAAATAGGAGACAAGGGTGGGGAGAGTCAAGCTTATGGAAATCTTGGTAATGCCTATCAGACTCTAGGTGATTTCAAAAAAGCATTAGAGTACCACAAACTACATCTTGAAAGAGCTAAAGAAATAGGAGACAAGGGTGGGGAGGGCAATGCAAATGGCAGTCTTGGCAATGCTTATGAAGCCCTGGGTGATTTCCAAAAAGCCATAGAGTACCACAAACTAGATCTTGAAATAGCTAAAGAAATAGGAGACAAGGGTGGGGAGGGTCAAGCTTATGGAAATCTTGGTAATGCCTATCAGAGTGTGGGTGATTTCAAAAAAGCATTAGAGTACCACAAACTACATCTTGTAATAGCTAAAGAAATAGGAGACAAGGGTGGGGAGGGTATTGCAAATGGCAGTCTTGGCAATGCTTATCAATCCTTGGGTGATTTCCAAAAAGCCATAGAGTACCACAAACTAGATCTTGAAATAGCTCAAGAAATAGGAGACAAGGGTGGGGAGGGTCAAGCTTATGGAAATCTTGGTAATGCCTATCAGAGTCTGGGTGATTTCAAAAAAGCATTAGAGTACCATAAACTCCATCTTGAAATAGCTCAAGAAATAGGAGACAAGGGTGGGGAGGGTAATGCCTATTCCAGCCTCGGTAATGCTTACTTTAGTCTCGGCGACTTTTTACAGGCCAAGGAGTCATATAACGTAACGCTTAAAATTGCGATAGAGGTTGAAAAGAAATCCTTGGAGGCATCGGCCCACTGTTCATTAGCAAATGTTTTCGGGTCACTGGGTCTACTACCAAACGCCGTTGAACATTACCAAGCCAGCATAACCTTATTCAATGCTCTGAGAATACTTCTAAAATCTAAAGATGAGTGGAAAGTTAATTTTCGAAATCAGCATCAAATGGCGTATACGGGTTTGTGGAGAGTTCTCGTGAAACAAGGTAAGATACACGAAGCCTTATTTGCTGCTGAGAAAGGACGAGCTCAAGCTTTGACTGACCTGATGGAATCCAGTTTTTGTGGAGGAACAAGTCAGTCTAAGGGAGACAATACAGATTTACAACTTTTAAAGAACATTCCATCAAACACTGTCTTTCAGGCAGTGGACAAAGACGACGTTTATCTCTGGATTGTGTCTGAAGGAAATCAAATTCAGTTAAGACAAAGTAAACTCAAAGATTCTCTTTCAGAAAATAGGGGAGCAAGCCAGTCCTTTCAGTCGTTCGTCCTCGGTGTCTATAGAGAACTTGGTGTTCTTTCTAATGTGAGATGCGAGAATCGATCTTTGGATACTTTGAGGGAATGCCGCTCAAAAGTTCATAAGGAAACTGGAGAGGACACCCCTCAACCTCTTGTTCAAAAAAACCAATGCTTGGGCACTTTGTATGATAACATTATGAAGCCGGTGGCCGACCTGGTTGAAGGGAATCAGCTGCTAATTGTTCCCGATGGACCTCTGTGGCTCGTTCCGTATGCTGCATTGAAGGATGGTAATTCTAAATACCTTTGTGAATCATTCAGAATCAGACTTGCTCCATCGTTAACAAGTCTCAAACTCATTGCCGATTGCCCAGAAGATTATCACAAAAGCGGTGGCGCGTTGCTTGTAGGAAATCCGTGGGTAGGCGAGGTTACTGACAACCATGGAAAGAAACTTCTGGAGCAGCTTCCGTGTGCTCAAGAGGAAGTAGAAATGATCGGACAGATTTTGAAGACCACTCCAATCACTGGTAGACAGGCCACGAAACGAGAGGTGTTGAAAAGACTCAATTCCGTTTCCTTAGTTCACTTCGCGGCGCACGGATGTATGGAAACCGGCGAAATTGCTCTCACACCTGACCCAGACCGAATAGCTACTGTGCCAACGAAGGAGGATTACATTTTAACAATTGGAGACGTGTTGGATATTGAACTTCGCGCCAAACTTGTTGTGCTCAGTTGCTGCCATAGTGGTTGGGGCGAGATCAAGGCTGAGGGTGTGGTTGGCATCGCGCGAGCCTTTATGGGGGCTGGTGCTCGGTCTGTTGTGGTGTCCCTTTGGGCGATTGATGACGAAGCTACTCTTGAGTTTATGAAATGCTTTTATCAACACCTTGCAGAAGGTAAACTTGCAAGTGAGTCTCTGAACCTGGCCATGAAAAGCCTCAGAGAATCAGACAAGTACAGCAACATCAAATACTGGGCGCCTTTTCTGTTGATTGGAGATGACGTCACTCTTGACTTCAGGGCAAAGGAATGAGAAAATTTGAATATGAAACCAGATCGATGAAAAGTGGTTTTTTTTTATCTTGAAAAGAAAAATTGGCGCATGCACTTGGAAAGCTTGAATGTTTCTCTGATTTTGGAGTTTTTGGCTTCTTTTCATTCCTTTTTAGCTTGCCACTATTTTACCTGTATTTGAAGTGTCGTTGCTAATATTGGTAATTAAAACTTGAGATATGGAACTTTTTTCTTTGCTGAAGAAATAAAAACAGACTGTATCGTTAAATACTGATCAGTGGAATTGTCTTTTTTTAACCTTTAAAAATTTAAATGCTTGCCAAAAGAACAGAATGTAACAAGGCTTTTGTTGTGAAGGCCTGAAGTAGTTGAATGGTGATCACGAGATTTCAGTTATCACCAAAATGATAGTCAACTCTATTCCTATATCATAATCAGTTGTACCGAAATCAATTTAAAGGTTTTTCTTGTACATAACCAGGAGCTTGTCCATTGGGTTTTCACTATATTTATGCTCTAAGCTTTTGATAAGCCACCAAATTGTTCATTATTTGCAAAAGTTGGCTAAAGTTTGATTTCAAAATTCTATAATTTGAAGCCATATCTTAAATAAACTTGGATGGTTTTCCGCATAATAAGTACTTATTCTACAAGGACGTAAAGACAGCAGAGTGACAATAACTCTCAATATAGAAACGACAACTTTGAGTTTAAATTTACAAGACATGTTTCAACATTCTCATGTCATCTTCAGTTGCAAATGAGCTTTTAACGGTTGTACATTTGAATTTATATTAAGGTACGTTACAAATTACGTGTCAGGGCTTACGTTACAATTTGAATATTAAATAAGCGAAAATGTAAATAGAGTGCGCTTGAATGGACCCAAAAAAAAAAAAATAATAATAATAATAATAAAATAAAAGACCAAGGAACAACATAATTAAAAGGAAAGAGACCATTCTAGATGCTTCAATTGCTGATTAAGAATGGGTTTTTCCCACTTAATAAGCAATGCCTCTGATCTTAATTTGGTATTTTGAACCGGCAGAATCTAAGATCGTGAAACATTCTGTATCACAAGAGTCAAGACAGGCCCTTGATGATTGCAGGTGCCTGTAAATGTGCGAAGTTTTTTCCGACAAGCGGTGCTCACGAACTCCTCTACAAATGTGGCTAATGGTCTCACCAATATAACTGGCATTACAGCCAGCACACGAAAATTTATAAACGACACGCGAACGTAGACCTAGCAACCCATTCTTAATCAGCAATTGAAGCATATAGAATCGTCTCTTTCCCTTTAATTATGTTGTTCCTTGGTCTTTTATTTTATTATTATTTTTTTCTTTTTTTTTTGGTCTAGTCAAGCGCGCGCTATTTACATTTTTCGCGTATTTAATATTCAAACTGTAACGTAAGCCCTGACACGTAATTTGTAACCTACCTTAATATAAATTCAAATGTACAACTGTTAAAAGCTCATTTGCAACTGAAGATGACATGAGAATGTCGAAACATACTTATTCTACGAATTGAAATTACCTTGAAAAAATCATTTCCTTTTTAGAGGTTTTTCATTCCATTTTGATCCAATCTAATTTTATTAGTGCCAAGATTACCATTCTAAGCATGATTCGAAGAGGTAAATATCTAACATGATGTTACTGAATAGATCTTAGGTAAGATGACTTCATATACTTAGAAGAACAGGCCTCATTTGCACTAATTTTACCATGAATCTTAGCATTTTTCTTGGTTTTTTTTTGTGTGAGTTTTCTCTTCATTTCAGTGTCTTGGGAACACTTTCTAAATTACATTTATGACTCCGCATCTTGAAAATGAGGCCTGGAGGTTAAACTGGGTATTCCACCGTACACATGCATACATAGGGCCTATTCACTAACCACATGTTAGAGGAATAAGATCTACTGATATCAAATAAGTTTGGTCAATTTACATTTGTACACTTAATGTATATTTGTACATAATGTACATTTGTACACTTATCTGTCCATTTTAAAGACCCAGAACAGAAAGGTTGAAATTTTCCTTGTAATCTAAACAATAAAACAGCTAAGCAGAGTTCACTGTACGTGAGGTTTCATTATTTGTAAATTCTAATGCTCGTGACATGGTAATTGTTTTTTCAGTAGGAAAAATATTTACACACATAAGTAAGGGAAGCGATTCAAGTACATGTAAACCATGTAGTCCTGAAAGGGAAGTACTGTGTAGAAAAGGGTCATGAATAAATGTAAATCTGAGAGGGTTTATAGCTTCAGAATAAGATTTTCAATTTTTGAAAATTTTCTGGTCAAATTTTTTTTTATATTTCTTTACAGTTACCTTAGTATAAAGTAAAGATGTTTCATAAAGTCCTTATTGGTTTTTAAAATATTACTAGGTATTCAAGGCTTGCTTTGTACTTAGGATCAGTTGAGTGGTCAGAAGTTAAAGATATACTGTATCCCAGCAGTTTTAGAGGAAATCAATAAAAAATGAATCTTACCTTAGCAGATTTTTGTAACTAGCATATGTGTTCTTGTAATAGTTAACCTCGCATATGGTTGAATATGATGTAACGTAGGATTTTTTAAACAAGCTGGGATAGTTTCAACTAAATATGCTTTGTATAATGTCAATGTACTTCGCGTAAGTTAGTTAGTTGCTTGTTTTATTCATAGTTGAAGATAGTTCTTCATTTTACCTTAGCTTATTTAACTCATGAACTCCCAACCTCAGAGGAAATCATGATATTCTCGCAACTGATTAGAATACGTATCCTTGTTGCTTAATTCAGATAATTCTCTGTTACATCCCGTTTGTACTAAAACTTGTCATCCAGTTTACATTTATGTTGATTTTCATGAACACTATGTTTGCCATTGTATTAATAGTGTGAGGAGAGTTCAAATTACGATCAGTCTTGGGAGTTCATGGTTCATTTTAGTTTTTTGTGAACTTAGCTGCCATGATTGCCATGCTTAGCATGTTTTGAAGAACAAAATACCAAATGATGTTTGAGATGTAAGACCTTTCAAAGCCAACGCAGCTGGTTCTATTGAAGTTCCTTTTATTATTCAGAAGAAAAATTCTCCAAACTGACGAGATTGCGAGCTAATGCGTTTCTTTGCTGCTTAATTCCTGGAATTCAAAGTTATGTCTAGCAAAAAATTATCCTCCAGTTTAGAATTTTTTTAATTTTTATCGACACTATGTTCGTCAGTGTAGTAACACTGTGAGGAGAATTCAAATTACGATCAGTCTTGGGAGATAATAACATCATTTTAGTGTCTCCGTTTAGCGTTTATGTTTATTAAATCGTCTATAGCAATTCAATGTGGTGTCTCGTGTACTTATTTTGTACTTCTTTGTGGTAGAGAAATATATATTTTGTAAAAGTGATGCTTTGATTTTCATTGTCTGTCTCCATATTCTAAGGATTCACAACAAGTGAGCTGCAGAGACATAGAGACTTCAAATGAATAAAGGCTGATAGTTTCGAAAGAAACTGTTTGGGGCTGCGTCGGTGGGAGTAACGAAATAATTTGGATATATCAACAAAGTTGAAATGGTAAATTGGCCACCGTAACGATTACAAAAGCTGACGTTTCGAGCGTTAGCCCTTCGTCGGAGCGAAGAGACTTCCAAAGCTTGTTATGACCCGCGCGCGCCAAGTAGATTATCAGTCCAGCTGGCAGTGTACCAGAAGTCCTTATTTCAAACCCCAGCCCCCCCTCCCTCCCACTTAACAGACCAGCTACTCTATTCTATTGCATCTTTTCCAATGTTTATCGTTCCCTGAACGATACCCCTTGAAATGCATCTCGGTGTCTTTTTTTCTTACGCAAGTTTTTATCACCATTAACATTTGCACAATCTTTTTTTTTCTCCTTTATTTCGAGGAAACTGGAAATTTTAGCATCAAAAGGTATGACATGTTTTTATTATTATACGTTGCCTGAATTCTTCTCCACAAAGCACAAGACGGTCAGTCAGCTGATATCTGTCGTAATCTTTTGAGCATCATGGGCGCTCGCACCTGACACAAAAAGATTGTCACAAGAACTCAAACTTGTTTTTTCATATTCAAGCCCCTGGCTCAACGACAACAACAACAACAGCGCTTCTTTAAACACGATAAAAAAAAAATTCAGCAAAAGCTGATGTGGTCGTGTGCAAACAATAGGACTAAATTCTTAACTAATTACAAGAAGACTAATGCAAGATTTCCACATATTTACAACAATAAAAATTCTACATAGTGCATCATTATGATATACGTGGCTTAAAAATACACTTGAGTGACTTTTTAAAAGCGTCAACGTCTTGAATTGATCTCATTTGATTTTCCAGGGCGTTCCACCGAGTAATTGACTTGTATGAGCATGATTTCTTGACCATATCGGTCTTAGGTCTTGGTAACTTAAATGTCATTTTCCTCCTGAGGTCGTAACTACTTACATACTTTTCAAAACGACAGTTCTAAGGACATGGTGAAAGATGATAATAGGCTTATTAAGGCCTTAAAAAATATCGCAGATTTTTAGACCGAAATAAACTCCGGTCAATTGTTTAGTATTCAAAGCATTTATATTATAAAACCTAAAACTTTGAATTGATGTCAATTGTTCCAATCAACTCGTTACCATTTACACTGAAATTTCCGAAAAATATCAAGGGGGATTATGTGTAAACAATAAGATTGTACTACAATCAAAGGGATCGAAAGATGAAACATTTTCAGGCGCCATCTCGTTCGCCAGAAAACCGGAAGTTCCATAACAACTGAACCGTGTTCCTTTCGTGACTTGTGCGTCGGGCTTTCTTGAAATCATGAGCGAGGGGATTCCCCTTAGAAGACAGCTTCCAAAATTGCGTGTTGTCGCGTGGTGGGTTTGTTCTGTGTTCCATTAAGCGTATATCGACTTACATTTGGTACCTTTTCAATTTTGGTGACTTCCTTTACCGCAGATTAGGATGGCACGATCGTTAAACAGCTGATTACCTCTAAAGGCCGTTTGTCTGACAGTACGATCGGTGATTAGTTGAGTTACAGATGAGGTTTAGTTTTAAAGCTAACGCTTGCGATTGATCTTTTCCTTCCTTAGATCCGTCATGATTAGCTTCGGTTAATTACAAACAAATATTTGACTGTCGTACTGTCTGATTTGCTTGCATGAATTTCACATGAATAGTTTGATAGTGTTGCATAATATAGAAATCATCAGTGATGTTTCTTGACTAAGCCCAACAGATGTTTTTGTGGATATTTTCGGAATTAGCGACCATACTTTTCCTTGGCAATCTTAAATTGGTTAAAAGAGGTTTGAAGCTGGATTTTTAAAAAAGGTTTGGTCGTTTTGGTCGTTTGGACTATTTTCGTAGCTACAAGGGTGTTACATCATACGCCGGTAGAAGATTACAAGATATACTCCAGCAATTCAGCTATAGCGTAATGAACGATAGGAGCCAGCCAACAAGAGTTACAAGTGAGACAAAAACACTGATTGACTTGGTTATTACCAGCAAGCCGGAGATTATCAAAGGAACTATTAAAACAACTGAGTTGGGAATCTCAGATCATAAGCTGGTTCTTGCTACAATATGGTCCAAAATAAAAAGGCCGCCTCCAAAGATAGTCAGGGCCCGCACCTTCAAAAGATTTGATCAAGCTGCTTTTGTGAAGGATATCGAGAGTGCCCCGTGGTCAGTATGTTCAGTATTTAACGATCCAGACGATTGCTATTGGGCGTGGTTACGCATATTCAAAGATATCTGTCAGGTGCATGCGCCTTACAGGGAAGTTAAAATTAGGAGCGTCTCGGTACCTTGGATAACACCGCAAATACGGCACTTGATGAATAAACGTTTCAAAATGCTTAAAATGGCACAACGTCTGGGTGATCCAGACCTGTGGGCTGAGTATTCGGAGTTGCGGAATAGAGTGACACGGGAAGTGAGGCTTTCTAAGAGCAGATACTACTTGGAACTGTTCAATGAAGTGAAGGATTGTAAATCCTACTGGAGACTGGTAAAAAATGCGACAAACGGCAAATCGATTACCCCGATATTAGGGATCAGGAATGCGGATGGAAAAGTTGTCACCTCCGATCTGGACAAAGCGAACATACTTAATGAACATTTCTCAACTATAGGCGAAAAACTGGCCAACGAATTGCCGAATACCAACTCGACACAAAGTAACGTTCATGTATCTACCGTCGCGCCTTGTGTTATGAACATAAATTTATCGCAGGAGGTTATTGTTAGTTCGATGGCTAAGTTGAGAGCCGATAAGGCCTCTGGGCCCGACAGAGTTGCTCCAAAACTTTTAAAGTTTGCCGGTGACTCAATTATTCCATCTTTATTGTCTGTTTTTCAAATAAGCGCCACCTGCAACAGTGTACCGGCTACTTGGAAGGCTGCAAACATCTCAGCTCTCTATAAAAGCGACGATGAAACCGTTAAGCAAAATTACAGGCCTATCTCGCTATTAAGTGTACCAGGAAAACTGATGGAGTCTATGGTGGCGTCAACTATTACCACGCATGTCACTGAACAAGGACTTGGGAACCCTCACCAGTGGGCGTATAAAAAAGGTCATTCCACCGAGCTGTTGTTAGTGAAGATAACGGATGACTGGAGACAAGCGATCGACAAGAAACATGTTGTAGGCGTGGTTTTTGTAGACTTTCGTAAGGCGTTTGACGCAATTCCCCACTCCATTCTGCTCCGAAAACTTCAAAGTCTTGGTGTAGCTGGGGACTTGTGGTGTTGGATAAGGGATTACCTCTCTGGAAGAACGCAAGTAACGACGATTAATGGGTGTCAATCTCAAGCTATGCCAGTTACTTTTGGTGTACCTCAAGGGTCGGTGCTGGGCCCTACCCTGTTTTCCATCTTCTGTAATGATCTGCCCAATATCACTGAGGGAATAGATGGTGACCCACAGCTTCACATGTACGCAGACGATACCACCGTCTATGTCTCAGCTCCGACCTATGATCTGGTGGCCTCCAAGTTGAATGAAGTACTAGCAAGGCTATATACATGGTGTTGCGAGAACTGTCTCACTCCACATCCCACCAAGACGGAATATATATTGCTTGGTGGACGCGGAAAATTTACTGGGCCAAAACAAGCTATTAAGATGGGTGATTATGTTGTCGGGGAGGTTGTTTCTGCAAGATGCCTAGGTGTTCAGATAGATAATGCTCTTAAATGGGATCATCATGTATCGGAATTAGCTAAGTCATATACGCAGAAGTTGAATTTACTTAAATCCTTGTATTTCCTTCCTAAACAGGCAAGAATTGATTTCTATTTTAAGGTTATTCTGCCGTCTGTGACATATGGTATGTTAGTTTGGGGCTCTTGTGGTCGAGTATTTTTCTCAAGCTTAGAATCTATACATGTTAGAGCGGCGAAAATAATATTTAACTTGGATTGGTGTACTCCAAGCAAGGAGGTTCTTGCCACAGTAAAATGGAATACCTTAGAGATTATGTATGAGAAACGATTACTAATCTTAGCGCATCAGGCTTATTATAATCTTTTGCCATGTCCTATGAGCCGTCGCTTTGAAAAGTATGTAAGTAGCTACGACTTCAGGAGGAAAATGACATTTAAGTTACCTAGACCTAAGACCGATATGGTCAAAAAATCATGCTCATACAAGTCAATTACTCGGTGGAACGCTCTGGAAAATCAAATGAGATCAATTCAAGAAGTTGACGCTTTTAAAAAGTCACTCAAGTGTATTTTTAAGCCACGTATATTATAATGATGTACTATGTAGAACTTTTATTGTTGAAAATATGTAGAAATCTTACATTAGTCTTCTTATAATTAGTTAGGAATTTAGTTTTATTGTATTTAGTTAGGAATTTAGTTTTATTGTCCGTACACGACCACATCAGCTTTTGCTGAATTTTTTATCGTGTTTAAATAAATGCTGTTGTTGTTGTTGTTGTTGTTTTGATTTCCTATTAGACGCTGATGAAGCAGTTTCAGTTTCGATGCCACTATTCACTAAGCAAAAGAACAAACCAGTCAGTGTTTGGACTTTCATATTGTCAGAATTATCTATAAGGAAGGCTGGTTGAATTAAAATGATCTTTCGTCAAATAAGGGCGCAATGTTCAGTAGGAATAACACATGTGTCTCTTCCACTTTCGCGAGGGAACGAATTTCACAAACAGCTTTTTATGAAAGTTTGGGTTTTCTTTGAATACAAATATTTCATTTGCAGTAGACGTTATCGCCAAACTTAACACATGCTTGAGCCTAATTTTTAACTTAATGGCAACTTACAGTGCGGTCTGTGGTTAGTTTACGTTACAGATGAGGTCTAGTTACTAAGCTAACGCTTACGATTGATCTTTTCCTTTCTAAGATCCGTCATGATTAGCTTCGGTTAATGACAAACAAATATTTGTCTGTTGTACTGTCTGATTTGCTTGCATTAATTTCTCATGAATAGTTTGATAGTGTTGCATAATATTGAAATGATGTTTCTTGCATTGACTGAGCCTAACAGATGTTTTTGTGGATATTTTCGGAATTAACCACCATACGTCCCCTTGGCAATCTTAAATTATAACATAACTAAAGCAAAGCGCGCGCTCTGATTGGTTAATTCAGCATCTACTATTTGCCAATGGGTGCAGGCTGCTGATGTGAACAAATGCTTAGACTATTTTTCCGCGCACGCTTGTTTTTTCTGATCACGTAAGATTTGTTAAATGAAAGGGAACCCTCGTTACATTGTATCAATGTTATGTTATAAAACAAGTGGGGAACGCCATAGCGTGTACTATTGAGTTTTGGATGCACTTGGGAGGTTTGCTTAGCACTCAAGAAGATAGAGTGGCACTCGGCTATCGCCTTGTGCGACTCTTACGCTTCTTTCGTGCTTAGCAACCTCCCGCGTGCATCCATAACTTAATAGTACACGCTATGGCGTTCACCATTTGTTAATTGAAGGTTTGATTTCCTCTGAGACGTTGATGAAGCACTTTATAACCGTTTAATATTTGTTCGTGCGATCCGGAAAGACTTCATGTTCACTTGAAAAATTAACTCTTTTATTGATATCCAATCATGGTTTACATTTTTTTTCACCAATATTTCTTACTTCAGCGTCTAGTTAAAAATCAGATACAGAAATTTATTCTTGGTCTTCTAGCAAGTTACTTAACTTGACTAAAATAACGATGATTTGTTTTAAAATACTTGAGGAGGAGCAGTGCGCTTTTTATTAACATTTTTTTGAAAATGACTGTTTTGCATTTTTGCTTGAGGCACCCCTATTAACAAAATTTCAATCTTTGTAAGTCACTTGAGTTTGGCCTTCTGGCCCATTTCTTGCAAGTTCTCGAAATTTCTGGACGAAAAACGAATTAAGAAAATGTCACAGGCTGACACTTTCATCGTTCCGAAATCCAAAACTATTAATATTTCGATATAGGACATATAAACAAGGCAAATGAGAAACAGCTGTTTGGAACCTCGAGTTGGTGGGACTTTCGAGAAACAGGCACCAAGGAAAATAAATTATTATAATCAGTGCTCTTTCTACTTCCTATTCGTGATATTAATTGCTTGTTACCCGCTAGGAATGCATTGTTTTACCTGTATGTATTTCATGGTTAAAGTCTCTGAAGTCTTTTGTCTCAAAATCGAAAGCATTGAGCGGATATTTAACAGCTTTTCACTATTTTCTTTTGTGAAGATACAAGTCTTAAACAGAAACCAAATAGGTTAAGAAAATATTGAACAAAGCACATTTATAAAAAACATTACACGGGATCTAGAGCTATCATCGAACACTGATTTCTAAAATTAGGAAATAAATATATCTTATTAGACGTTTTGTTGTGTAGTATCGCTGAGTATTTTTACGAGTTGTGTCGTATTTTGACGAGCCCGAATACGACGAGCCCTACGGGCTCGTCAAAATAAAAATAACGAGTAAAAATACTCAGCGATGCTACACAACAAAACGTCTAATAAGTTATTTATTATCCAACACGCCAAACTGTTGTTTCTGCGGGCGAATTTTGCGGATATATATTTACGGGGACTGCGTGACAGAAGTATGCGAAGCAGAACGGAAATGGCGCGTTGTTGTGTTGCTTTTTCTATTTTCTTCATTAAATGAAGAAATTTTCTGGTCGTCAAGCTGTTTTTCTTCGTTCGATTCATCAAATGAACTTGGATCTATATTTACCAGCCATTCTGACTCTTCGTCGTCTGAAAAATGATTGAAATTGTCCGCCACTTTTTTTTTCCGTAACTACAATCCAATTCTTCGCTTGCGCGATGCGAGAAAACCAGTTTAACCGGTACTACAATAGACGTGTACAAGTACCGCGTGATATTTGTACTCGTCTATGGCGTTATTCGTACTCGTCTAGGTGTAGTTGGATAATAAATGTTACGTATCTTATTTTCAGAGTTATTCTACTCGTTCTCCGTAAAACCGAAAGTTCCATAATAACTGAACCGTTTCCCTGTGAAACTTTCTTGGAATCATGGGCTAGGGGGTTCCCCTTAAGGCTGGTTTTCATTAGCGACGGAGTCGGAGTCGTAAGAGCGCTTATGACCCAGTGAAAATCGAAACACGGAGTCATAAGCTGGACGGAATCGGAGTCGGAAGAATCAGAATGTTTCCATTTTCTTCCAATTCCGCTTATGACTCCGTCGCTCACGATCTAGTAAAAACTGCATTGTCGGAGTCGGAAGCGGAAGCGGAAGAATAAATCAATCACAATGCTCGATCCCAGGCCCGCGAAACTACAAATTTTGGCGCCAAAGACAACATGGCGGACGAAGAGCAACTTTGGCTCCTATTAATCGTTATTTTGTGCAGGCAGAGACAATGCAGGAATAATATCGTTCGAAAAAGAAATAAATTTTGGGTTAGTGATATCTATCGACGTCGAGCAGCCAAGGAAGAGTATGCTAACCTCGTCAGCGAACTACGACTTGGTGATCGTGAATCGTACTTTCGGTAGGTTCAGTTCGAGTATTTAAACTTTTAATTTCGTAGTTTTAGCGTCAAGCTCACACGTTTAAATTTGTTACGGCTATTTGTGCATTTTGGAAAGATGGAATCGAGGATTGTGATTGGTTTATTCTTCCGCTTTCGACTCCGACAATGCAGTTTTCACTAGATCGTAAGCGACGGAGTCATACGCAGAATCGGTGTTCTGCTTCCGACTCCGTCGGTTTGATTTTCACTAGATCGTATCGCTCCTCGCTTCTGATTACGACTCCGCCGCAAGTGAAAACCAGACAATATTTCTCTGTTATAATATCTGATTTTCTGCCATTGATTTCTCATGAATTCATAATTTGCACTGATAGTGTAGCATGAAATTGTAATAATGTTTCTCGACTGAGCCTGACAGATGCTTTTCTGAACATTTTCGGAATTATCGACCACAAGTTTCCTTGGAAATCTTAAATTAGTTAGAAAGGAGTCTGAAGCTAGATTTTTGAAAAAATTTAAAGGCTTTGATTTCCTGTTTGACGCTGATGAAGCACCTTCAGTTTCGATGCCACTGTTCACTCAGCAAAAGAACAAACGAGTTCTTGATTTATGTTTGAACTTCCATATACAGTGGAATCCCGATTTCTCGAACCCTTGGTTTCTCGAACCTCCCGATATCTCGAACCAACCTTGTTTCCCTTGGATTTGCTTCACTTGTATTTTCACCTCTGATTTCTCGAACCAATTTGCGTTTCCCCTGGAGGTTCGAGAAATCGGGATTCCACTGTAGTCAAATTTATCTATAAGGAAGGCCGGTTGAATTAAATGATCTTGAATCAGATAAGGGTGCAATGTTAAGTAGGAACATACACATATGTCTCTTCCACTTTCGCAAGGGAACGAATTTTATTAACAGATTTTTGAGGAAGTTTGTGTTGTCCTTATGAATATTCCATTTGCAGCAGACCTTATCGCCAAACTTGATGCATGTCTGAGCCAAATTTTTAACTTAATGGAAACTTACTTTAATGACTTTCCCGTTAAAAACACAAACGTCTTTACTCTTTCGCATATCCAGTGACATTCAAGGAAAAGCTGAAGAACTTATCAACGTGTACTAAGAGAGGTTACCGTAATTGTTTGATTGTACGAGTTTTATTATCTGTTAATTCAACCGTTTTGTTTTTGTTCTTGCCACCAGAAAGGCTTCATGTTGACAAATTTACTTTTGCAATGATCTCCCATGGAGGTTACCATTATTTTCGCCAATAGTTGATACTTAAGCGTCAAATTAAAAGTCAAATACAGAGATTTCATGCTAACTAAAATAACGATGATTTATTTAGATAAACTTGATAGGACCATTGCGCATATTATTAACATTTTAATGAAAATGACGTTGTTTAGCTTTTTTTTAATCTTATCAACAACATTTTAACTGTTTGTAAGTCACTTGCGCAGTGTAACTTGTCTCACAGAGAATTTCCCTTTTCGTTTTTGTGAGAAAAACGGTGCTTTTCCATTTTCCGAAGAACTAGCGATAACATGGCTTGCTACACACTCTATCTTCTTAATCATCGTCGTCTTCGCCCTGCAGAAAGTTCCAGATTTTCTTGGATACAAAGTCATCTTAAGTCAGGTAACATTTCTTCCATCCTATTGGACTCTGATGATACTTATATCATTGACCAGATAGATACGCCAAGCTTGCTATCTTTTCCAAATCCATCGATTCCTGGATAATATTAATGGCTTCGGCATTGAACTATTTTCCGAGAACTACATTTGCTGGTTTCCTAAATTATACTCAGTTGAATTTTCTGAAGCGTCAGTATCCCGGTTATATCTTTGTGTTGTCAAAGCTTACCGTTCTGGTGCTATTCGCTTTTTCTCTAATCAACCTGCTCGCCACCATTTTAGAACTTACTGTACAAGTTCATAAGGTGCATCGGACCATAGGGGCAAAACGCTCGGTGCATTTTAAAATGATAAACGATCTTCTGCTTGACTTTAGTACAACCACTTTCAGATTCAAATTTGCGAGTTTCTTTTGGCAGAAACTTTTCATTGCTGATAAGAATATTCCCTGTAATCAAGCACCTTTACGGTAATAACATAGATGTAACTACAACAAACATATGAAACATATGTGTGAACTGCGGTTATGAGACGTATATGAGCACGATCCTTCGCAGTAAAGCACTA